>NC_135905.1:20524132-20526632 GCF_964194155.1 Cetorhinus maximus | reverse complement strand
GGTGTGTGTGTGTGTGTGTGTGTGTGAGGGGGGGGGATGTGTGTGTGTGTGGGGTGTGTGTGTGTGGGAGGTGTGTGTGTGTGTGTGGGAGGTGTGTGTGTGTGTGGGAGGTGTGTGTGTGTGTGGGAGATTGTGTGTGTGTGTGGGAGATGTGTGTGTGGGGGAGTGTGTGTGAGTGGGAGGTGAGTGTGTGTGTGTGTGTGTGGGGGGGGGGGGGTGATGTGTGTGGGGGGGTATGTGTGTGTGTGTGTGTGTGGGGTGTCTGTGTGTGTGTGTGTGTGCGTGTGGGGGGAATGTGTGTGTGTGTGTGTGGGGGGGTATGTGTGTGTGTGTGTGTGTGGGGTGTCTGTGTGTGTGTGTGTGTGCGTGTGGGGGGAATGTGTGTGTGTGTGAGGGGGTATGTGTGTGTGTGTGTGTGTGTGTGTGGGGGGGGATGTGTGTGTGTGTGGGGGGTTATGTGTGTGTGTGTGGGGTGTGTGTGTGTGTGGGGGGTGTGTGTGTGTGCGGGAGCTGTATGTGTCGGGGGAAAGTGTGTGCGTGTGGGGAGGTGTGTGTTTGTGTGGGGGTGGGGTACGTGTATGTGTGTGGGGTGTGTGTGTGTGTGTGTGGTGGGTATGTGTGTGTGTGTGGGAGGTGTGTGTGTGGGAGGTGTGTGTGTGTGTGGGAGGTGTGTGTGTGTGTGTGTGTGTGGGAGGTGTGTGTGTGCGTGAGGGAGGTGTGTGTGTGTGTGTGGGGGGGATGTGTGTGTGTGGGGGGGATGTGTGTATGTGGGGGATGTGTGTGTGCGTGTGGGGAGGTGTGTGCGTGTGGGGAGGTGTGTGTGTGTGTGTGTGTGGAGGTGTGTGTGTGTGTGGAGGATGTGGGTATGTGGGGGATGTGTGTGTGTGTGCGTGTGTGTGTGGGGTATGTGTGTGTGTGGGGGTGTGTGTGTGTGGGAGGCGTGTGTGAGTGTGGGGGATGTCTGTGTGTGTGTGTGTGTGTGGGGGGGGTATATGTGTGTGTGTGGGGTGTGTGTGTGTGTGTGAGGGGGGGGATGTGTGTGTGTGTGGGGTGTGTGTGTGTGGGAGGTGTGTGTGTGTGTGGGAGGTGTGTGTGTGTGTGGGAGGTGTGTGTGTGTGTGGGAGATTGTGTGTGTGTGTGGGAGATGTGTGTGTGGGGGTGTGTGTGTGAGTGGGAGGTGAGTGTGTGTGTGTGTGTGGGGGGGGTGATGTGTGTGGGGGGGTATGTGTGTGTGTGTGCGTGTGGGGGGAATGTGTGTGTGTGTGTGGGGGGGTATGTGTGTGTGTGTGTGTGTGTGTGGGGTGTCTGTGTGTGTGTGTGTGTGTGTGAGTGTGCGTGTGGGGGGAATGTGTGTGTGTGGGGGGGTTATGTGTGTGTGTGTGTGTGGGGTGTCTGTGTGTGTGTGTGTGTGTGTGGGGGGGGGATGTGTGTGTGTGTGGGGGGTTATGTGTGTGTGTGGGGTGTGTGTGTGTGTGGGGGGTGTGTGTGTGTGGGGGGGGTGTGTGTGTGTGTGTGTGTGAGGTGTGTGTGTGTGTGTGTGGGAGGGTGTGTTTGTGTGTGTGTGTGGGAGGTGTGTGTGTGTGAGTGGGGGATGTGGGTATGTGGGGGATGTGTGTGTGTGTGCGTGTGTGTGTGGGGTATGTGTGTGTGTGGGAGGTGTGTGTGTGTGAGTGGGGGATGTGGGTATGTGGGGGATGTGTGTGTGTGTGCGTGTGTGTGTGGGGTATGTGTGTGTGTGGGAGGTGTGTGTGTGTGAGTGGGGGATGTGGGTATGTGGGGGATGTGTGTGTGTGTGCGTGTGTGTGTGGGGTATGTGTGTGTGTGGGGGTGTGTGTGTGTGGGAGGCGTGTGTGAGTGTGGGGGATGTCTGAGTGTGTGTGTGTGTGTGGGGGGTATGTGTGTGTGTGTGGGGGGTGTGTGTGTGTGTGATGGGTGTGTGTATGTGGGGGGGATGTGTGTGTGTGGGTGTGGTGTGTTTGTGTTTGTGCGGAAGGTGTGTGTGTTTGTGTGTGTGTGTGTGTGTGCGCGTGGTGGGGGGTGTGTGTGAGTGGGAAGGTGTGTGTGTGTGGGAGGGGGTGTGTGTGTGTGTGTGTGTGGGGGGGGGGGTATGTGTGTGTGTGTGGGTGGTATGTTTGTGTGTGTGTGGGAGGTGTGTGTGTGTGTGTGTGTGTGTGTGTGTGTGTGGGGAGTGTGTGTGTGTGTGTATGGGGGGTATGTGTGCGTGTGTGGGGTCTGTGTGTGTGTGGGTGGTATGTTTGTGTGTGTGTGGATGGGGGGGGTGTGTGCATGTGTGTGTGGGGGGGAGGTGTGTGTGTGTGGGGTGTGTGTGTGTGGGAGATTGTGTGTGTGTGTCTGTGTGGGAGGGTGTGTTTGTGTGTGTGTGTGTGTGTGTGGGGTGTGTGTGTGTGTGGGAGATGGTGTGTGTGTGTGTGGGAGGGTGTGTGTGTGTGTGGGGTGTGTGTGTGTGTGGGGGGTGTGTGTGTGTGTGTGTGTGTGGGGT
>NC_135905.1:20514132-20521632 GCF_964194155.1 Cetorhinus maximus | reverse complement strand
GCGTGTGGGGGGAATGTGTGTGTGTGGGGGGGTTATGTGTGTGTGTGTGTGTGGGGTGTCTGTGTGTGTGTGTGTGTGTGTGGGGGGGGGATGTGTGTGTGTGTGGGGGGTTATGTGTGTGTGTGGGGTGTGTGTGTGTGTGGGGGGTGTGTGTGTGTGGGGGGGGTGTGTGTGTGTGTGTGTGTGAGGTGTGTGTGTGTGTGTGTGGGAGGGTGTGTTTGTGTGTGTGTGGGAGGTGTGTGTGTGTGAGTGGGGGATGTGGGTATGTGGGGGATGTGTGTGTGTGTGCGTGTGTGTGTGGGGTATGTGTGTGTGTGGGAGGTGTGTGTGTGTGAGTGGGGGATGTGGGTATGTGGGGGATGTGTGTGTGTGTGCGTGTGTGTGTGGGGTATGTGTGTGTGTGGGAGGTGTGTGTGTGTGAGTGGGGGATGTGGGTATGTGGGGGATGTGTGTGTGTGTGCGTGTGTGTGTGGGGTATGTGTGTGTGTGGGGGTGTGTGTGTGTGGGAGGCGTGTGTGAGTGTGGGGGATGTCTGAGTGTGTGTGTGTGTGTGGGGGGTATGTGTGTGTGTGTGGGGGGTGTGTGTGTGTGTGATGGGTGTGTGTATGTGGGGGGGATGTGTGTGTGTGGGTGTGGTGTGTTTGTGTTTGTGCGGAAGGTGTGTGTGTTTGTGTGTGTGTGTGTGTGCGCGTGGTGGGGGGTGTGTGTGAGTGGGAAGGTGTGTGTGTGTGGGAGGGGGTGTGTGTGTGTGTGTGTGTGGGGGGGGGGGTATGTGTGTGTGTGTGGGTGGTATGTTTGTGTGTGTGTGGGAGGTGTGTGTGTGTGTGTGTGTGTGTGTGGGGAGTGTGTGTGTGTGTGTATGGGGGGTATGTGTGCGTGTGTGGGGTCTGTGTGTGTGTGGGTGGTATGTTTGTGTGTGTGTGGATGGGGGGGGTGTGTGCATGTGTGTGTGGGGGGGAGGTGTGTGTGTGTGGGGTCTGTGTGCGTGTGTGTGTGTGTGTGTGTGTGGGAGGTGTGTGTGTGTGTGTGGGAGGTATGTGTGTGTGGGAGCTGTGTGTGTGGGGGGTATGTGTGTGTGAGTGGGAAGGTGTGTGTGTGTGTGTGGGAGGGTGTGTGTGTGTGTGTGTGTGTGTGTGTGGGGTGTGTGTGTGTGTGGGGGGGGTATGTGTGTGTGTGTGGGGGGTGTGTGTGTGTGTGTGTGGGGGGGTGGGGGAGGAGTGCGTGTGTGGGGGTGTGTGTGTGTGTGTGTGTGTGTGTGTGTGGGGGGTGTGTGTGTGTGTGTGTGTGTGTGGGAGGTGTGTGTGTGTGGGGGAAGTGTGTGTGTGTGTGTGGGAGGTGTGTGTGTGTGTGTGTGTGTGTGTGGGGTGTGTGTGTGGGAGGTGTGTGTGTGTGTATGGGAGGGTGTGTGTGTGTGTGTGTGTGTGTGGGGGGGCGGTATGTGTGTGTGTGTGGGCTCTGTGTGTGTGTGGGTGGTATGTTTGTGTGTGTGGGGGGGTGTGTGTGTGTGAGTGTGTGTGTGGTGGGGGGGAGGTGAGTGTGTGTGGGGTGTGTGTGCGTGTGTGTGTGTGTGGGAGGTGTGTGTGTGTGTGTGGGAGGTGTGTGTGTGTGTGTGTGGGAAGTGTGTGTGTGTGTGGGAGGTGTGTGTGTGTGTGTGTGTGTGTCTGTGTGGGGAGGTGTGTGTATGTGGAGGGGGGTGTGTTTGTGTGTGTGGGGTGTGTGTGTGTGGGGAGGTTTGTGTGTGTGTGTGCGCGCTGTGTGTGTGTGTGGGGGGGGGGTGTGTGGGGGGGGGTGTGTGTATGTGGGGTGTGTGCGTGTGTGTGTGTGTGTGTGTGAGGGTGTGTGTGTGTGTGTGCGTGTGGGGAGTATGTGTGTATGTGGGAGGTGTGTGTGTGTGTGTGTGGATGGGGGGGTGTGTGTATGTGTGTGTGGGGGGGAGGTGTGTGTGTTTGTGGGGGAGGTATGTGTGTGTGTGGGGAGGTGTGTGTGTGTGTGTGTGTGTGTGTGTGGGGGGGAGGGCGGTGTGTGTGAGTGGGAAGGTGTGTGTGTGGGAGGGTGTGTGTGTGTGTGTGTGTGTGTGTGTGGGGTGGGGGAAGGTGTGCGTGTGTGGGGGTGTGTGGGGGGTGTGTGTGTGTGTGTGTGTGTGTGGGTTTGTGTGTGTGTGTGGGGGAGGTGTGTGTGTGTGGGAAGTGTATGTGTGTGTGTGTGTGGGGGAGGTGTGTGTGTGTGTGTGTGTGGGGTGTGTGTGTGTGTGTGTGGGAGGGTGTGTGTGTGTGTGTGTGTGTGGGGGGGGTGTGTGTGTGTGGGGGGGGGTATGTGTGTGTGTGTGTGGGTGGTATGTTTGTGTGTGTGTGGGGGGGGGTGTGTGTGTGTGTGTGAGTGTGTGTCGGGGGGGGGGAGGTGAGTGTGTGTGGGGTGTGTGTGTGTGTGTGAGGTGTGTGTGTGTGTGTGTGTGGGAGGTGTGTGTGGGAGGTGTGTGTGTGTGTGGGAAGTGTGTGTGTGCGTGTGGGAGGCGTGTGTGTGTGCGGGTGTGTGTGTGTGTGGGGGGTGTGTGTGTGTGTGTGTGTGTGGGGGGGGTATGTGTGTGTGTGTGTGGGGTGTGTGTGTGTGGGGTGTGTGTGTGTGTGTGTGTGGGGGTGGTGTGTGTGAGTGTGTGATGGGTGTGTGTGTGTGGGAGGTGTGTGTGTGTGTGGGGGTGTGCGTGTGTGTGTGGGGGTGTGCGTGTGTGTGTGGGGTGTGTGTGTGGGGGGGGGTGTGCGTGTGTGTGTGGGATGTGTGTGTGTGTGTGTGGGGGTGTGCGTGTGTGTGTGGGGGTGTGTGTGTGGGGGGGTGCGTGTGTGTGTGCGGGGTGAGTGTGTGGGGGGGGGGTGTGTGTGGGGGTGTATGTGTGTGTGTGGGGGGGGTGTGTGTGTGTGGGGTGTGTGTGTGTGTGTGTGTGGGGGAGGGTGTGTGTGGGAGGGTGTGTGTGTGTGTGTGTGGGGTGTGTGTGTGTGTGTGGGGGTGTGTGTGTGTGTGTGGGGGTGTGTGTGTGTGGGAGGCGTGTGTGTGTGTGGGGGATGTGTGTATGTGGGAAGCTTGTGTGTGTGTGGGGGGATGTGTGTGTGTGGGGTGTGTGTGTGTGTGTGTGTGGGTGAGGTGTGTGTGTGTGTGGGGTGTGTGTGTGTGTGTGGGGGGGGGTATGTGTGTGTGTGGGGTGTGTGAGTGTGTGAGATGTGTGTGTGTGTGTGAGGTGTGTGTGTGTGTGTGGGGGATGGTGTGTGTGTGTGTGGGGTGTGTGTGTGGGTGGGGTGTGTGTGTGTGTGGGGTGTGTGTGTGTGTGGGGTGTGTGTGTGTGTGTGTGTGTGTGTGCGGGTGAGGTGTGTGTGTGTGTGTGGGGTGTGTGTGTGGGGGATGGTGTGTGTGTGTGTGTGGGGTGTGTGTGTGTGTGTGGGAGGGTGTGTGTATGTGTGGGAGGGTGTGTGTTTGTGGAGGGGGGTGTGTTTGTGTGTGTGGGGAGTGTGTGTGTGGGGGGAGGTGTGTGTGTGGGGGGGTGTGTGTGTGTGTGAGGTGTGTGTGTGGGGTATGTGTGTGTGTGTGGGGTCTATGTGTGTGTGTGTGTGTGTGTGGGGTGTGTGTGTGTGTGTGTGAGGTGTGTGTGTGATGGGTGTGTGTGAGTGGGAGGCGTGTGTGTGTGTGGGGGATGGGTGTGTGTGTGTGTGGGGTGTGTGTGTGTGTGGGGTGTGTGTGTGTGTGTGTGTGTGTGGGTGAGGTGTGTGTGTGTGTGGGGTGTGTGTGTGTGTGTGTGTGGGGGATGGTGTGTGTGTATGTGGGGTGTGTGTGTGTGTGTGGGAGGGTGTGTGTATGTGTGGGAGGGTGTGTGTTTGTGGAGGGGGGTGTGTTTGTGTGTGTGGGGAGTGTGTGTGTGTGTGGGGAGTGTGTGTGTGTGTGGGGAGGTATGTGTGTGTGTGGGGGGGTGTGTGTGTGTGTGTGGGGTCTGTGTGTGTGTGTGTGGGGTGTGTGGGTGTGTGTGGGTGTGTGTGGGAGGTGTGTGTGTGTGGGGTATGTGTGTGTGTGTGGGGTGTGTGTGTATGGGAGGTGTGTGTGTGTGTTTGTGAGTGGGGTGTGTGTGTGTGCGTGTGGGGGATGGTGTGTGTGTGTGTGTGTGGGGTGTGTGTGTGCGCGTGGGAGGGTGTGTGTGTGCGTGTGTGGGGTGTGGTGTGTGTGGGGGTGTGTGTGTGTGTGGAAGAGTGTGCGTGTGGGTGGGGTCTGTGTGTGTGTGGGGGGTATGTTTGTGTGTGTGTGTGCGTGTGGAAGGGGTTGCGTGTGTGCGCGTGTGGGGGATGGCGTGTGTGTGTGTGTGTGTGGGGTGTGTGTGTGTGGGGGGTGTGCGTGTGTGTGTGGGAGGTGTGTGTGTGTGTGGGGGGGCGGGGTGTGTGTGTGTGTGGGAGATGTGTGTGTGTGTGGGTGGGGGTGTGTGTGTGGGGGTGTGTGTGTGTGTGGGAAGAGTGTGTGTGTGTGTGTGGGGGTATGTGTGTGTGTGTGGGAGGTGTGTGTGGGGGGTGTGTGTGTGTGTGGGGGGTGTGTGTGTGTGGGAGGTGTGTGTGTGTTTGTGGGGGGTTGAGTGTGTGTGTGTGGGGGGTGGGGTATGTGTATGTGTGTGGGGTGTGTGTATGGGGGGGGGTGTGTGTGTGTGGGGGTGTGTGTCTGTGGGGGTGTGTGTGTGTGGGGGTGTGTGTGTTTGTTGGGGATGTGTGTTGGAGGTGTGTGTGTGTGGGTGTGTGTGTGTGTGTGAGGGTGCGTGTTTGGGGGTGTGTGTGTGTGGGGAGTATGTGTGTGTGTGTGTGTGTGTGTGGGGGGCGGGGGGTGTGTGTGGGAGGTGTGTGTGTGGGGGGTATGTGTGTGTGTGTGTGTGTGTGTGTGTGGGGCCTGTGTGTGTGTGTGGGGGGGTATATGTGTGTGTGTGTGTGTGTGTTTGTGGGGGTGTGTGTGTATGGGGTGGTGTGTGCGTGTGTGTGTGTGTGTGTGTGTGTGGGAGGTGTGTGTGTGTGTGTGGGGGATGTGTATATGTGGGAAGCTTGTGTGTGTGTGTGGGGTGTGTGTGTGTGTGTGGGGGGGCGGTGTGTGTGTGGGGGGGGGGGATGTGTGTGTGTGTGGGGTGTGTGTGCGTGTGGAAGGTGTGTGTGTGTGTGGGGTGTGTGTGTGTGGGGTGTGTGTGTGTGTGAGAGGTGTGTGTGTGTGTGTGGGAGGGTGTGTGTGTGTGTGGGAGGGTGTGTGTTTGTGGAGGGGAGTGTGTTTGTGTGTGTGGGGAGTGTGTGTGTGGGGAGTGTGTGTGTGTGGGGAGGTGTGTGCGTGTGTGGGGGGGGGGTGTGTGTGTGTGTGTGAGGTGTGTGTGTGTGGGGGGTATGTGTGTGTGTGTGTGGGGTCTGTGTGTGTGTGTGAGTGGGGTGTGTGGGTGTGTGTGGGAGGAGTGTGTGTGTGGGGGGATGTGTGTGTGTGGCGGGGGGGTATGTGTGTGTGTGGGGTGTGTGTGTGTGGGAGGTGTGTGTGTGTTTGTGAGTGGGGTGTGTGTGTGTGTGGGGTGTGGTGTGTGTGGGGTGTGTGTGTGTGTGGGAGGGTGTGTGTGTGGGTGGGGTCTGTGTGTGTGTGGGGGGTATGTTTGTGTGTGTGTGTGGGGAGGGGGTTGCGTGTGTGGGTTGGGGGTGGGGTGTGTGTGTGGGTGTGTGTGTGTGGGGGGTGTGTGTTTGTGTGTGGGGTGTGTGTGGGGGGAGGTGTGAGTGTGTGGGAAGTGTGTGTGTGGGAGGTGTGTGTGTGTTTGTGGGGGGTTGTGTGTGTGTGTGTGGGGGGTGGGGTATGTGTATGTGTGAGGGGTGTGTGTATGGGGGGTTGCGTGTGTGTGTGGGGGGGGTGTGTGTGTGGGGGTGTGTGTGTGGGGGTGTGTGTGTGTGTGTGGGTGTGTGTGTGTGTGTGGGTGTGTGTGTGTGTGGGGGGGTGTGTGTGTGTGTGGGGGTGTGTGTGTGTGTGGGGGGGGGTGTGTGTGGGGGTATGTGTGTGTGGGTGTGTGTGTGTGGGGGTGTGTGTGTGGGGTTGTGTGTGTGTGGGGGTGTGTGTGTGGGGGTGTGTGTGTGGGGGTGTGTGTGTTTGTTGGGGATGTGTGTTGGAGGTGTGTGTGTGTGGGGGTGTGTGTGTGTGTGTGGGGGTGTGTGTGGGGAGTATGTGTGTGTGTGTGTGTGTGTGTGTGTGTGTGGGGGGAGGGGGTTGTGTGTGGGAGGTGTGTGTGTGGGGGGTATGTGTGTGTGTGTGGGAAGTGTGTGTGTGTGTGTGTGTGGGGGTATGTGTGTGTGTGTGGGAGGTGTGTGTGTGTGGGAGGTGTGTGTGTGTGTGTGTGTGTGTGTGTGTGTGTGTGTGGGGGGAGGGGGTTGTGTGTGGGAGGTGTGTGTGTGGGGGGTATGTGTGTGTGTGTGGGAAGTGTGTGTGTGTGTGTGTGTGGGGGTATGTGTGTGTGTGTGGGAGGTGTGTGTGTGTGTGGGGGGTGTGTGTGTGTGGGGGGTGTGTGTGTGTGGGAGGTGTGTGTGTGTTTGTGGGGGGTTGCGTGTGTGTGTGTGGGGGGTGGGGTATGTGTATGTGTGTGGGGTGGGTGTGTATGGGGGGGTTGCGTGTGTGTGTGGGGGGGGTGTGGTGTGGGGGTGTGTGTCTGTGGGGGGTGTGTGTGTGTGGGGGTGTGTGTGTTTGTTGGGGATGTGTGTTGGAGGTGTGTGTGTTTGGGGGTTGTGGTGTGTGTGTGTGGGGAGTATGTGTGTGTGTGTGTGTGGGGCCTGTGTGTGTGTGTGTGTGGGGGGGTATATGTGTGTGTGTGTTTGTGGGAGGGTGTGTGTATGGGGTGGTGTGTGCGTGTGTGTATGTGTGTGGGGGTGTGTGTGTGTGGGAGGCGTGTGTGTGTGTGGGGGATATGTATATGTGGGAAGCTTGTGTGTGTGTGTTGGGGATGTGTGTGTGTGTGGGGGGGGATGTGTGTGTGTGTGGGGTGTGTGTGTGTGGGGTGTGTGTGTGTGTGAGAGGTGTGTGTGTGTGTGGGAGGGTGTGTGTATGAGTGGGAGGGTGTGTGTTTGTGGAGGGGCGTGTGTTTGTGTGTGTGGGGAGTGTGTGTGTGTGGGGAGGTGTGTGCGTGTGTGGGGGTGTGTGTTTGTGTGTGTGTGTGTGAGTGGGAAGGTGTGTGTGTGTGTGTGTGTGGGGTGTGTGTGTGTGTGAGGTGTGTGTGTGTGGGGCGTATGTGTGTGTGTGTGGGGTCTGTGTGTGTGTGTGAGTGGGGTGTGTGTGGGAGGAGTGTGTGTGTGGGGGATGTGTGTGTGTGGCGGGGGGGTATGTGTGTGTGTGTGGGGTGTGTGTGTGTGGGTGGGGTCTGTGTGTGTGTGGGGGGTATGTTTGTGTGTGTGTGTGTGTGTGTGTGTGTGTGGAGGGGGTTGCGTGTGTGTGCGTGTGGGGGATGGTGTGTGTGTGTGTGTGTGGGGTGTGTGTGTGTGTGTGGGA
>NC_135905.1:20499132-20509132 GCF_964194155.1 Cetorhinus maximus | reverse complement strand
TGTGTGTGTGTGTTGGGGATGTGTGTGTGTGTGGGGGGGGATGTGTGTGTGTGTGGGGTGTGTGGGGTGTGTGTGTGTGTGTGAGAGGTGTGTGTGTGTGTGGGAGGGTGTGTGTATGTGTGGGAGGGTGTGTGTTTGTGGTGGGGCGTGTGTTTGTGTGTGTGGGGAGTGTGTGTGTGTGGGAGGTGTGTGCATGTGTGGGGGGTGTGTGTGTGTGTGTGTGTGTGAGTGGGAAGGTGTGTGTGTGGGGTGTGTGTGTGTGTGTGAGGTGTGTGTGTGTGGGGGGGGGTATGTGTGTGTGTGTGGGGTCTGTGTGTGTGTGTGAGTGGGGTGTGTGGGTGTGTGTGGGAGGAGTGTGTGTGTGGGGGATGTGTGTGTGTGGCGGGGGGGTATGTGTGTGTGTGTGGGGTGTGTGTGTGTGGGAGGTGTGTGTGTGTTTGTGAGTGGGGTGTGGTGTGTGTGGGATGTGTGTGTGTGTGGGAGGGTGTGTGTGGGTGGGGTCTGTGTGTGTGTGGGGGGTATGTTTGTGTGTGTGTGTGTGTGTGTGTGCGGAGGGGGTTTCGTGTGTGTGTGTGTGGGGGTGGGGTGTGTGGGGGTGGTTGTGTGTGTGTGGGAAGTGTGTGTGTGTTGGGAGGTGTGTGTGTGTGGGGGGGGGGGTGTGTGTGTGGGGGGTGGGGTATGTGTATGTGTGTGGGGTGTGTGTATGGGGGGTTGCGCGTGTGTGTGGGGGGGTGGTGTGTGTGTGGGGTGTGTGGGTGTGTGTGTGTGTGTGGGGGGGTCTGTGTGTGGGAAGCTTGTGTGCGTGTGTGTGGGGGGGGATGTGTGCATGTGGGGTGTGTGAGTGTGTGCGAGGTGTGTGTGTGTGTGTGGGGTGTGTGTGAGTGAGGGGGGTGTGTGTGTGTGTGAGATGTGTGTGTGTGTGAGGTGTGTGTGTGATGGGAGTGTGTGAGTGGGAGGCGTGTGTGTGTGTGTGGGGGATGGTGTGTGTGTGTGTGGGGTGTGTGTGTGTGTGGGGTGTGTGTGTGTGTGGGTGTGTGTGTGTGTGTGGGTGAGGTGTGTGTGTGGGGTGTGTGTGTGTGTGTGGGGGATGGTGTGTGTGTGTGTGGGGGGTGTGTGTGTGTGTGTGGGAGGGTGTGTGTATGTGTGGGAGGGTGTGTGTTTGTGGTGGGGGGTGTGTTTGTGTGTGTGGGGAGTGTGTGTGTGTGGGGAGGTGTGTGTGTGTGTGGGGGTGTGTGTGTGTGTGTGTGAGGTGTGGGGGGTATGTGTGTGTGTGTGTGTGTGTGTGGGGTGTGTGGGTGTGTGTGGGGAGGTGTGTGTGTGTGGGGGGGGTGTGTGTATGGGAGGTGTGTGTGTGTGTGTGTGTGTTTGTGAGTGGGGTGTGTGTGTGTGCGTGTGGGGGATGGTGTGTGTGTGTGTGTGTGGGGTGTGTGTGTGTGTGTGTGGGAGGGTGTGTGTGTGCGTGTGTGGGGTGTGGTGTGTGTGGGGTGTGTGTGTGGGTGGGAGAGTGTGTGTGTGGGTTGGGTCCGTGTGTGTGTGGGGGGTATGTTTGTGTGTGTGTGTGTGTGTGTGTGTGTGGAGGGGGTTGCGTGTGTGTGCGTGTGGGGATGGTGTGTGTGTGTGTGTGTGGGGTGTGGTGTGTGTGGGGTGTGTGTGTGTGTGTGTGGGAGAGTGTGTGTGTGTGTGGGGGGTGTGTGTGTGTGGGGGGTGTGCGTGTGTGTGTGGGAGGTGTGTGTGTGGGGGGGCGGGGTGTGTGTGCGTGTGTGGGAGATGTGTGTGTGTGTGGGGGGGGGGGGGGTGTGTGTGGGGTGTGTGTGTGTGTGTGTGGGAAGTGTGTGTGTGGTGTGTGTGTGGGAAGTGTGTGTGTGTGTGTGTGGGGGTAAGTGTGTGTGTGTGGGAGGTGTGTGTGTGTGTGGGGTGGTGTGTGTGTGTGTGGGGGGTGTGTGTGTGTGGGAGGTGTGTGTGTGTTTGTGGGGGGTTGAGTGTGTGTGTGGGGGGGGTGGGGTATGTGAATGTGTGTGGGGTGTGTGTATGGGGGGGGTGTGTGTGTGTGGGGGTGTGTGTCTGTGGGGGTGTGTGTGTGTGGGGGTGTGTGTGTTTGTTGGGGATGTGTGTTGGAGGTGTGTGTGTGTGGGGGTGTGTGTGTGTGAGGGGTGCGTGTTTGGGGGTGTGTGTGTGTGTGGGGAGTATGTGTGTGTGTGTGTGTGTGTGGGGGGCGGGGTGTGTGTGTGGGAGGTGGTGTGTGGGGGGTATGTGTGTGTGTGTGTGTGTGTGGGGCCTGTGTGTGTGTGTGTGTGTGGGGGGGTATATGTGTGTGTGTGTGTTTGTGGGGGTGTGTGTGTATGGGGTGGTGTGTGTGCGTGTGTGTGTGTGTGTGTGGGGGTGTGTGTGTGTGGGAGGCGTGTGTGTGTGTGGGGGATGTGTATATGTGGGAAGCTTGTGTGTGTGTGTTGGGGATGTGTGTGTGTGTGGGGTGTGTGTGCGTGTGGAAGGTGTGTGGGGTGTGTGTGTGTGTGTGAGAGGTGTGTGTGTGTGTGGGAGGGTGTGTGGGTGTGTGGGAGGGTGTGTGTTTGTGGAGGGGAGTGTGTTTGTGTGTGTGGGGTGTGTGTGCGTGTGGAAGGTGTGTGTGTGTGTGGGGTGTGTGTGTGTGTGAGAGGTGTGTGTGTGTGGGAGGGTGTGTGTGTGTGTGGGGAGTGTGTGTGTGTGGGGAGGTGTGTGCGTGTGTGGGGGGGGATGTGTGTGTGTGTGGGGTGTGTGTGTGGGGGTGTGGTGTGTGAGAGGTGTGTGTGTGTGTGGGAGGGTGTGTGTATGTGTGGGAGGGTGTGTGTTTGTGGTGGGGCGTGTGTTGTGTGTGTGGGGAGTGTGTGTGTGTGGGGAGGTGTGTGCGTGTGTGGGGGGGTGTGTGTGTGTGAGTGGGAAGGTGTGTGTGTGTGTGTGGGGTGTGTGTGTGTGTGGAGGTGTGTGTGTGTGGGGGGTATGTGTGTGTGTGTGGGGTCTGTGTGTGTGTGTGAGTGGGGTGTGTGGGTGTGTGTGGGAGGAGTGTGTGTGTGGGGGATGTGTGTGTGTGGCGGGGGGGGTATGTGTGTGTGTGTGGGGTGTGTGTGTGTGGGAGGTGTGTGTGTGTTTGTGAGTGGGGTGTGGTGTGTGTGGGATGTGTGTGTGTGTGGGAGGGTGTGTGTGTGGGTGGGGTCTGTGTGTGTGTGGGGGGTATGTTTGTGTGTGTGTGTGTGTGTGTGTGTGTGGGGGGGGTTGCGTGTGTGTGTGTGTGGGGGTGGGGTGTGTGGGGGTGGTTGTGTGTGTGTGGGAAGTGTGTGTGTGTGTGAGGGAGGTGTGTGTGTGGGGGGGGGAGGTGTGTGTGTGTGGGTGGGGGGGGTGTGTGTGTGTGGGGGGTGGGGTATGTGTATGTGTGTGGGGTGTGTGTATGGGGGGTTGCGCGTGTGTGTGGGGGGGTGGTGTGTGTGTGGGGTGTGTGTGTGTGTGGGTGTGTGTGTGTGTGTGGGGGGGTGTGTGTGTGGGAAGCTTGTGTGTGTGTGTGTGGGGGGGGATGTGTGTGTGTGGGGTGTGTGAGTGTGTGAGAGGTGTGTGTGTGTGTGTGGGGTGTGTGTGAGTGGGGGGTGTGTGTGTGTGTGTGTGAGATGTGTGTGTGTGTGTGAGGTGTGTGTGTGATGGGTGTGTGTGAGTGGGAGGTGTGTGTGAGTGGGAGGCGTGTGTGTGTGTGTGGGGGATGGTGTGTGTGTGTGTGGGGTGTGTGTGTGTGTGGGGTGTGTGTGTGTGTGGGGTGTGTGTGTGTGTGTGGGTGAGGTGTGTGTGGGGTGTGTGTGTGTGTGTGTGGGGGGATGGTGTGTGTGTGTGTGTGGGGTGTGTGTGTGTGTGTGTGTGGGAGGGTGTGTGTATGTGTGGGAGGGTGTGTGTTTGTGGTGGGGGGTGTGTTTGTGTGTGTGGGGAGTGTGTGTGTGTGGGGAGGTGTGTGTGTGTGGGGGTGTGTGTGTGTGTGTGAGGTGTGTGTGTGTGGGGGGTATGTGTGTGTGGTGTGTGTGTGGGGGTGTGTGGGTGTGTGTGGGAGGTGTGTGTGTGTGTGGGGTGTGTGTGTATGGGAGGTTGTGTGTGTGTGTGTGTGTGTGTGTTTGTGAGTGGGGTGTGTGTGCGCGTGTGGGGGGATGGTGTGTGTGTGTGTGTGTGGGGTGTGTGTGTGTGTGTGTGGGAGGGTGTGTGTGTGCGTGTGTGGGGTGAGGTGTGTGTGGGGTGTGTGTGTGTGTGGGAGAGTGTGTGTGTGGGTTGGGTCTGTGTGTGTGTGGGGGGTATGTTTCTGTGTGTGTGGTGTGTGTGTGTGGAGGGGGTTGCGTGTGTGTGCGTGTGGGGGGATGGTGTGTGTGTGTGTGTGTGTGTGTGGGGTGTGTGTGTGTGTGTGGGAGGGTGTGTGTGTGCGTGTGTGGGGTGTGGTGTGTGTGGGGTGTGTGTGTGTGTGTGGGAGAGTGTGTGTGTTTGTGTGTGTGGGGTGTGTGTGTGTGGGGGGGTGTGCGTGTGTGTGTGGGAGGTGTGTGTGTGTGGGGGGGCGGGGTGTGTGTGTGTGTGTGGGAGATGTGTGTGTGTGGGGGGGGGGTGTGTGTGTGTGGGGTGTGTGTGTGTGTGTGTGGAAGTGTGTGTGTGTGTGTGTGGGGGTATGTGTGTGTGTGTGGGAGGTGTGTGTGTGTGTGGGGGTGGTGTGTGTGTGTGTGGGGGGTGTGTGTGTGTGGGAGGTGTGTGTGTGTTGTGGGGGGTTGGAGTGTGTGTGTGGGGGGGGTGGGGTATGTGTATGTGTGTGGGGTGTGTGTTGGGGGGGGTGTGTGTGTGTGGGGGGTGTGTGTCTGTGGGGGTGTGTGTGTGTGGGGGTGTGTGTGTTTGTTGGGGATGTGTGTTGGAAGTGTGTATGTGTGGGGGTGTGTGTGTGTGAGGGGTGGGTGTTTGGGGGTGTGTGTGTGTGGGGAGTATGTGTGTGTGTGTGTGTGTGGGGGGCGGGGGGTGTGTGTGGGAGGTGTGTGTGTGGGGGGTATGTGTGTGTGTGTGTGTGTGTGGGGGCCTGTGTGTGTGTGTGTGTGTGTGGGGGGGGGGGTATATGTGTGTGTGTGTGTTTGTGGGGGTGTGTGTGTATGGGGTGGTGTGTGCGTGTGTGTGTGTGTGTGTGGGGGTGTGTGTGTGTGGGAGGCGTGTGTGTGTGTGGGGGATGTGTATATGTGGGAAGCTTGTGTGTGTGTTGGGGATGTGTGTGTGTGTGGGGTGTGTGTGCGTGTGGAAGGTGTGTGGGGGTGTGTGTGTGTGTGTGAGAGGTGTGTGTGTGTGTGGGAGGGTGTGTGGGTGTGTGGGAGGTGTGTGTGTGTGTGGGGTGTGTGTGTGTGGGGTGTGTGTGTGTGTGAGAGGTGTGTGTGTGTGGGAGGGTGTGTGTTTGTGGAGGGGAGTGTGTTTGTGTGTGTGGAGAGTGTGTGTGTGTGGGGAGGTGTGTGCGTGTGTGTGGGGGAGGGTGTGTGTGTGTGTGTGTGTGTAGGGGGGCGGTGTGTGTGAGTGGGAAGGTGTGTGTGTGTGTGTGAGGTGTGTGTGTGTGGGGGTATGTGTGTGTGTGTGGGGTCTGTGTGTGTGTGTGAGTGGGGTGTGTGGGTGTGTGTGGGAGGAGTGTGTGTGTGGGGGATGTGTGTGTGTGGCGGGGGGGTATGTGTGTGTGTGTGGGGTGTGTGTGTGTGGGAGGTGTGTGTGTGTTTGTGAGTGGGGTGTGTGTGTGTGTGGGGAGTGTGTGTGTGCGTGTGTGGGGTGTGGTGTGTATGGGGTGTGTGTGTGTGTGGGACGGTGTGTGTGTGGGTGGGGTCTGTGTGTGTATGGGGGGTATGTTTGTGTGTGTGTGTGTGTGTGTGTGGAAGGGGTTGCGTGTGTGTGTGTGTGGGGGTGGGGTGTGTGGGGGTGGTTGTGTGTGTGTGGGAGGTGTGTGTGTGAGTGGGGGGGGGGGGTGTGTGTGTGGGGGGTGTGTGTGGGGGGAGGTGTGAGTGTGTGGGAAGTGTGTGTGTGTGTGGGAAGTATGTGTGTGTGTGTGTGTGGGAGGTGTGTGTGTGTTTGTGGGGGGTTGGTGTGTGTGTGTGGGGGGTGGGGTATGTGTATGTGTGAGGGGTGTGTGTATGGGGGGTTGCGTGTGTGTGTGGGCGGGGGTGGGTGTGTGTGTGTGGGGGGGTGTGTGTGTGTGGGGTGTGTGTGTGTGTGGGGGTGTGTGTGTGTGTGGGGGGGGTGTGTGTGTGTGGGGGTGTGTGTGTGTGGGGGGGTGTCTGTGTGTGGGGGGGTGTCTGTGTGTGGGGGGGGTGTCTGTGTGTGGGGGGGTGTCTGTGTGTGGGGGGGTGTGTGGGGGGTGTGTGTGTGTGGGGGTTTGTGTGTGGAGTTGTGTGTGTGTGGGGGTGTGTGTGTGTAGGTGTGTGTGTGTTTGTTGGGGATGTGTGTTGGAGGTGTGTATGTGTGGGGGTGTGTGTGTGTGTGGGGGTGTGTGTGGGGAGTATGTGTGTGTGTGTGTGTGTGTGTGTGGGGGAGGGGGTTGTGTGTGGGAGGTGTGTGTGTGGGGGGTATGTGTGTGTGTGTGGGAAGTGTGTGTGTGTGTGTGTGGGGGTATGTGTGTGTGTGTGGGAGGTGTGTGTGTGTATGTGGGGGGTGTATGTGTGTGGGGGGTGTGTGTGTGTGGGAGGTGTGTGTGTGTTTGTGGGGGGTTGCGTGTGTGTTTGTGGGGGGTTGAGTGTGTGTGTGTGGGGGATGGGGTATGTGTATGTGTGTGGGGTGTGTGTATGGGGGGTTGCGTGTGTGTGTGGGGGAGTGTGTGTGTGTGTGGGGGTGTGTGTCTGTGGGGGTGTGTGTGTGTGGGGGGTGTGTGTGTTGTTGGGGATGTGTGTTGGAAGTGTGTGTGTTTGGGGGTGTGTGTGTGTGTGTGGGGAGTATGTGTGTGTGTGTGTGTGTGTGTATGTGTGTGGGGGGCGGGGGATGTGTGTGGGAGGTATGTGTGTGGGGGGTATGTGTGTGGGGGGTATGTGTGTGTGTGTGTGGGGCCTGTGTGTGTGTGTGGGGGGGTATATGTGTATGTGTGTGTGTGTGTTTGTGGGGGGGTGTGTGTATGGGGTGGTGTGTGCGTGTGTGTATGTGTGTGGGGGTGTGTGTGTGTGGGAGGCGTGTGTGTGTGTGGGGGATATGTATATGTGGGAAGCTTGTGTGTGTGTGTTGGGGATGTGTGTGTGTGTGGGGGGGGATGTGTGTGTGTGTGGGGTGTGTGTGTGTGGGGGTGTGTGTGTGTGAGAGGTGTGTGTGTGTGTGGGAGGGTATGTGTATGTGTGGGTGGCTGTGTGTTTGTGGAGGGGCGTGTGCGTGTGTGGGGGGGTGTGTGTGTGTGTGTGTGAGTGGGAAGGTGTGTGTGTGTGTGTGTGGGGTGTGTGTGTGTGTGAGGTGTGTGTGTGTGGGGGGTATGTGTGTGTGTGTGGGGTCTGTGTGTGTGTGTGAGTGGGGTGTGTGGTTGTGTGTGGGAGGAGTGTGTGTGTGGGGGATGTGTGTGTGGCGGGGGGGGATGTGTGTGTGTGTGGGGTGTGTGTGTGTGGGAGGTGTGTGTGTGTTTGTGAGTGGGGTGTGGTGTGTGTGGGATGTGTGTGTGTGTGGGAGGGTGTGTGTGTGGGGTGGGGTCTGTGTGTGTGTGGGGGGTATGTTTGTGTGTGTGTGGTGTGTGTGTGTGGAGGGGGTTGCGTGTGTGTGTGTGTGGGGGTGTGGGGGGGTGTTGTGTGTGTGTGGGAAGTGTGTGTGTGTGTGTGGGATGTGTGTGTGTGTGTGTGGGAGGTGTGTGTGTGTTTGTGGGGGGTTGCGTGTGTGTGTGTGGGGGGTGGGGTATGTGTATGTGTGAGGGGTGTGTGTATGGGGGGTTGCGTGTGTGTGTGGGCGGGGGTGGGTGTGTGTGTGTGGGGGGGTGTGTGTGTGTGGGGTGTGTGTGTGTGGGTGTGTGTGTTGTGTGTGTGGGGGTGTGTGTGTGTGGGGGGGTGTGTGTGTGGGGGGGTGTCTGTGTGGGGGTGTGTGTGTGGGGGTGTGTGTGTGTGGGGGTTTGTGTGTGGAGTTGTGTGTGTGTGGGGGTGTGTGTGTGTAGGGGTGTGTGTGTTTGTTGGGGATGTGTGTTGGAGGTGTGTGTGTGTGGGGGGTGTGTGTGTGTGTGGGGGGGGGAGGGGGTTGTGTGTGGGAGGTGTGTGTGTGGGGGGTATGTGTGTGTGTGTGGGAAGTGTGTGTGTGTGTGTGTGGGGGTATGTGTGTGTGTGTGGGAGGTGTGTGTGTGTATGTGGGGGGTGTGTGTGTGTGGGGGGTGTGTGTGTGTGGGATGTGTGTGTGTGTTTGTGGGGGGGTTGCGTGTGTGTTTGTGGGGGGTTGCGTGTGTGTTTGTGGGGGGTTGCGTGTGTGTGTGTGGGGGGTGGGGTATGTGTATGTGTGTGGGGTGTGTGTATGGGGGGGTTGCGTGTGTGTGTGTGTGTGTGGGGGTGTGTGTCTGTGTGGTGTGTGTGTGTGGGGGTGTGTCTGTTTGTTGGTGATGTGTGTTGGAAGTGTGTGTGTTTGGGGGTGTGTGTGTGTGTGTGTGGGGAGTATGTGTGTGTGTGTATGTGTGTGGGGGGCGGGGGATGTGTGTGGGAGGTATGTGTGTTGGGGGTATGTGTGTGGGGGGTATGTGTGTGTGTGTGTGGGGCCTGTGTGTGTGTGTGGGGGGGTATATGTGTGTGTGTGTGTGTGTTTGTGGGGGGGTGTGTGTATGGGGTGGTGTGTGCGTGTGTGTATGTGTGTGGGGGTGTGTGTGTGTGGGAGGCGTGTGTGAGTGTGGGGGATATGTATATGTGGGAAGCTTGTGTGTGTGTGTTGGGGATGTGTGTGTGTGTGGGGGGGGATGTGTGTGTGTGTGGGATGTGCGTGTGTGGGGTGTGTGTGTGTGTGAGAGGTGTGTGTGTGTGTGGGAGGGTGTGTGTATGTGTGGGAGGGTGTGTGTTTGTGGAGGGGCGTGTGTTTGTGTGTGTGGGGAGTGTGTGTGTGTGGGGAGGTGTGTGCGTGTGTGGGGGGGGGTGTGTGTGTGTGTGTGTGTGTGAGTGGGAAGGTGTGTGTGTGTGTGTGTGTGGGGTGTGTGTGTGTGTGTGTGAGGTGTGTGTGTGTGGGGGGTATGTGTGTGTGTGTGGGGTCTGTGTGTGTGTGTGAGTGGGGTGTGTGGGTGTGTGTGGGAGGAGTGTGTGTGTGGGGGATGTGTGTGTGTGGCGGGGGGGTATGTGTGTGTGTGTGGGGTGTGTGTGTGGGGGATGTGTGTGTGTGGCAGGGGGGTATGTGTGTGCGTGTGGGGTGTGTGTGTGTGGGGAGTGTGTGTGTGCGTGTGTGGGGTGTGGTGTGTGTGGGATGTGTGTGTGTGTGGGAGGGTGTGTGTGGGGGTGGGGTCTGTGTGTGTGTGGGGGGTATGTTTGTGTGTGTGTGTGTGTGTGGAGGGGGTTGCGTGTGTGTGTGTGTGTGAGTGGGGGTGGGGTGTGTGGGGGTGGTTGTGTCTGTGTGGGAAGTGTGTGTTTGTGTGTGGGGTGTGTGTGTGTGTGTGGGAAGTGTGTGTGTGTGGGGGGGGGATGTGTGTGTGTGGGGGGTGGGGTATGTGTATGTGTGTGGGGTGTGTGTATGGGGGGTTGCATGTGTGTGTGGGGGGGTGGTGTGTGTGTGGGGTGTGTGTGTGTGGGGTGTGTGTGTGTGTGTGGGAGGGTGTGTGTGTGCGTGTGTGGGGTGTGGTGTGTGTGGGGTGTGTGTGTGTGTGGGAGAGTGTGTGTGGGGGTGGGGTCTGTGTGTGTGTGGGGGGTATGTTTGTGTGTGTGTGTGTGTGTGTGTGTGTGTGGAGGGGGTTGTGTGTGTGGGAGGGTGTGTGTGTGCGTGTGTGGGGTGTGGTGTGTGTGGGGTGTGTGTGTGTGGGAGAGTGTGTGTGTGTGTGTGGGGTGTGTGTGTGTGCGGGGTGTGCGTGTGTGTGTGGGAGGTG
>NC_135905.1:20487408-20492408 GCF_964194155.1 Cetorhinus maximus | reverse complement strand
GGGAGTGTGTGTGTTGTGTGTGTGTGTGTGTGGTGGTGTGTGTGTGTGTGGGAGGTGTGTGTGTGTTGGATGTGTGTGTGTGTGCTGCGTGTGTGTGTGTGTGGGGTGTGTTGGGGGGGATGTGTGTGTGTATGTATAGGGAGTTGTGTGTGTGGGGGGCAGTGTGTGTGTGTGTGTGGGGTATGTGTGTGTGTGTGTGGTGCATGTGTGTGTGTGTGGGGTGTGTTGGGGGGGATGTGTGTTTGGGGGGGGTGTGTGTGGTGGGGGGGGGGGGTGTGTGTGGGGGCGGTGTGTGTGTGTGGGGGTGTGGGTGTGTGTGGAAGGAGTGTGTGTGGGGATGTGTGTGTGTGTGTGGTGGTGTGTGTGTGGGAGGTGTGTGTGTGTGGGGGGTCTGTGTGTGTGTGGGAGGTGTGTGTGTGTGTGTGTGTGGGAGGTGTGTGTGTGGTGGGGGGGGGGGAGGTGTGTGTGTGGGGGGTGTGTGTGTGTGGGGGGTGGGTGTGTGTGTGTGGGGGGTGTGTGTGTGTGTGTGTGGGGGTGTGGGTGTGTGTGGAAGGAGTGTGTGTGTCTGTGTGGGAGGTGTGTGGGTGGGTGTGTGTGTGTGGGAGGTGTGTGTGTGGGGGAGGTGTGTGTGTGTGTGTGTGGGAGGTGTGTGTGTGTGTGGGAGGTGTGTGTGTGGGCTGTGTGTGTGTGGGGGGGCTGTGTGTGTGTGGGGGTGTGTGTGTGGGGTGTGTGTGTGGGTGGGTGTGTGTGTGTGTGGGGTGTGTGTGTGTGGGGTGTGTGTGTGTGTGTGTGTGTGTGGGGTGTGTGTGTGTGGGGGCGTTGTGTGTGTGTGGGGGAGGTGTGTGTGTGTGTGGGGTGTGTGTGGGAGATGTGTGTGTGTGTGTGTGTGTGTGGTGGTGTGTGTGTGTGGGAGGTGTGTGTGTGTGTGTGTGTGGGGGAGGTGTGTGTGTGTGGGAGGTGTGTGTGTGTGTGGGGGGGGGAGGTGTGTGTGTGGGGGGTGTGTGTGTGGGGGGGTGGGTGTGTGTGTGTGGGGGGTGTGGGTGTGTGTGGAAGGAGTGTGTGTGCCTGTGTGAGAGGTGTGTGGGTGGGTGTGTGTGTGTGGGGTGTGTGTGTGTGTGTGGGAGGTGTGTGTGTGTGTGTGTGTGTGGTGTGTGTGTGTGGGGGTGTTGTGTGTGTGTGGGGGAGGTGTGTGTGTGTGTGGGGGGTGTGTGTGTGTGTGGGAGATGTGTGTGTGTGTGTGTGTGTGTGTGTGGTGGTGTGTGTGTGGGAGGTGTGTGTGTGTGTGTGTGTGTGGGGGAGGTGTGTGTGTGTGGGGGGTGGGTGTGTGTGTGGGGGTGTGTGTGTGGGGTGTGTGTGTGGGTGGGTGTGTGTGTGTGTGTGTGTGTGTGTGGTGGTGTGTGTGTGGGAGGTGTGTGTGTGTGTGTGTGTGTGTGTGTGGGGGAGGTGTGTGTGTGTGGGAGGTGTGTGTGTGTGGGGGGGGGGGAGGTGTGTGTGTGGGGGGTGTGTGGTGTGGGGGGTGGGTGTGTGTGTGTGGGGGTGTGGGTGTGTGTGGAAGGAGTGTGTGTGCCTGTGTGAGAGGTGTGTGGGTGGGTGTGTGTGTGTGGGGAGGTGTGTGTGTGTGTGTGTGTGTGGTGTGTGTGTGTGGGGGTGTTGTGTGTGTGTGGGGGAGGTGTGTGTGTGTGTGGGGGGTGTGTGTGTGTGTGGGAGATGTGTGTGTGTGTGTGTGTGTGTGTGTGGTGGTGTGTGTGTGTGGGAGGTGTGTGTGTGTGTGTGTGTGTGGGGGGAGGTGTGTGTGTGTGGGGGGTGGGTGTGTGTGTGTGGGGTGGGTGTGTGTGTGTGTGGGGTGGGTGTGTGTGTGTGGGAGGTGTGTGTCTGTGTGTGGTGATGTGTGTGTGTGGGAGGTGTGTGCGTGGGCAGTGTGTATGTGGGGGGGTGTGTGTGTGTGTGGGGGAGGTGTGTGTGTGGGGGTGTGTGTGTGGGTGGGTGTGTGGGTGGGTGTGTGTGTGGGCGTGTGTGGGTGGGTGTGTGTGTGTGTGTGTGTGTGTGTGTGTGGGGGTTGTGTGTGTGGGTTGGGGGTGTGTGAGTGTGGGTGGGGGGTGTGTGTGTGGGGGAGTGTGTGTGTGTGTGGGTTGTGTGTGTGTGTGTGGGGGGGTGTGTGTGTGGGGGAGGGTGTGTGTGTTGGGGGGGATGTGTGTGTGGGTGGGGGTGTGTGTAGGGGTGTGTGTGTGGGGGTGTGTGTGTGTGGGGGTGTGTGTGTGTGGGGGGGGAGTGTGTGTGGGGGTGTGTGTGTGTGTGGGGGGGGGGTGTGCGCGTGGGGGGTGTGTGTGTGTGGGAAGGGTGTGTGTGTGAGGGTGTGTGTGGGGGGGGGGAGTGTGTGTGTGGGGGTGGGTGTGTGTGTGTGGGGTGTGTTGGGGGGGGATGTGTGTGTGTGGGGGGTGGGGTGTGTGTGTGGTGTGTGTGTGTGTGGGGGGGGTATGTGTGTGTGTGTGTGTGTGTGTGTGGGGTGTGGGGAGGTGTCTGTGTGTGGGGGGGGTGTGTGTGTGTGGGGTGTGTGGGGGGGGGGTGTGTGTGTGTGTGTGTGTGGGAGGTGTGTGTGTGGGGGAGGTGTGTGTGTGTGTGTGTGTGGGAGGTGTGTGTGTGTGTGTGGGGGGTGTGTGTGTGTGTGGGAGGTGTGTGTGTGTGTGGGAGGTGTGTGTGTGGGCTGTGTGTGTGTGGGGGGGCTGTGTGTGTGGGGGGGTGTGTGTGTGGGGTGTGTGTGTGGGTGTGTGTGTGTGTGTGGGGTGTGTGTGTGTGGGGTGTGTGTGTTGGGTGTGTGTGTGGGTGTGTGTGTGTGTGTGGGGGGGGTGTGTGGGTTGGGGGAGTGAGTGTGGGTGGGGGGTGTGTGTGTGGTGGGGGTGTGTGTGGGGGTGTGTGTGTGGGTTGTGTGTGTGTGTGGGGGGTGTGTGTGTGGGGGTGTGTTTGTGTGGGGGGGGCTGTGGTGTGTGTGTGAGGTTGTGTGTGTGTGGGGGGTGTGTGTGTGTGTGTGGGGGGTGTGTGTGTGTGTGTGAGTTGTGTGTGAGTGTGGGGGAGTGTGTGTGTGGGGGGGTGTGTGTGGGGGGTGTGTGTGTGTGTATGGGTGGGGGGGTGTGTGTGTGGGGGTGTGTGTGTGGGGGGGTGTGTGTGTGTGGCGGGTGTGTGTGTGTGGCGGGGGGTGTGTGTATGGGAGGGTGTGTGTGTTTGGGGGAGGGGTGTGTGTCTGTGGGGGGGTGTGTGTGTGGGGATGTGTGTGTGGTGGTGTGTGTGTGGGGGTGTGTGTGTGGGCGGGGGTGTGTGTGCGCGGGGGTGTGTGTGTGGGGAGGGTGTGTGTGTGTGTGGGGGTGTGTGTGGTGGTGTGTGTGTGGGGGTGTGTGTGTGGGGGTGTGTGTGGGGGCGGGGGTGTGTGTGTGGGTGTGTGTGTGTGTGGGGGGGGGTGTGTGTGTGTGTGGGGGGTGTGTGTGTGGGGGTGTGTTTGTGTGGGGGGGGCTGTGGTGTGTGTGTGTGAGGTTGTGTGTGTGTGGGGGGGTGTGTGTGTGTGTGTGGGGGGTGTGTGTGGTGTGTGAGTTGTGTGTGAGTGTGGGGGAGTGTGTGTGTGGGGGGGTGTGTGTGGGGGTGTGTGTGTGTGTATGGGTGGGGTGGTGTGTGTGTGGGGGTGTGTGTGTGTGGGGGTGTGTGTGTGGGGGGGTGTGTGTGTGTGGGGGGGGGTGTGTGTATGTGAGGGTGTGTGTGTTTGGGGGAGGGTTGTGTGTCTGTGGGGGGGTGTGTGTGTGGGGATGTGTGTGTGGTGGTGTGTGTGTGGGGTGTGTGTGTGGGCGGGGGTGTATGTGGGCGGAGGTGTGTGTGGGGGGAGGGTGTGTGTGTGTGTGGGGGTGTGTGTGTGGTGGTGTGTGTGTGGGGGTGTGTGTGTGGGGGTGTGTGTGTGGGGGTGTGTGTGTGGGCGGGGGTGTGTGTGTGGGGGTGTGTGTGTGTGGGGGGGGTGTGTGTGTGTGTGTGGGGGTGTGTGTGGGGGTGTGTGTGTGTGTTGGATGTGTGTGTGTGGGGGATGTGTGTGTGTGTGGGGTGCGTGTGGGGTGTGTGTGTGTGTGTGGGGGTTGTGTGTGTGGGTTGGGGGTGTGTGTGTGGGTTGGGGGTGTGTGTGTGGGTTGGGTGTGGTGCGTGTGTGTGTGTGGGGTGTGTTGGGGGGGATGTGTGTTTGTGGGGGTGTGTGTGTGTTTGTGGGGTGTGTGTGTGTGTGTGTGCGGGTTATGTGTGTGTGTGTGGGAGGTGTGTGTGTGTGTGGTGCATGTGTGTGTGTGGGAGGTGTGTGTGTGTGTGGGGGTGTGTGTGTGTGTGTGGGGGTGTGTGTGTGTGTGTGGGAGGTGTGTGTGTGGGAGGTGTGTGTGTGGGGGGGTATGTGTGTGTGTGTGGGAGGTGTGTGTGTATGTGTGTGTGTGTGTGGTGGTGTGTGTGTGTGGGGGAGGTGTGTGTGTGTTGGATGTGTGTGTGTGTGGGGGATATGTGTGTGTGTGTGGTGCGTGTGTGTGTGGGGTGTGTTGGGGGGGATGTGTGTGTGTATGTATAGGGAGTTGTGTGTGTGGGGGGCAGTGTGTGTGTGTGTGGGGTATGTGTGTGTGTGTGTGTGGTGCATGTGTGTGTGTGTGGGGTGTGTTGGGGGGGATGTGTGTTTGTGGGGGGGTGTGTGTGTATGTGGCGGGGGGGTGTGTGTGTGGGGGCGGTGTGTGGGGGTGTGGGTGTGTGTGGAAGGAGTGTGTGTGGGGATGTGTGTGTGTGTGGGAGGTGTGTGTGTGTGGGGGTGTGTGTGTGTGGGAGGTGTGTGTGTGTGTGTGTGTGGGAGGTGTGTGTGTGTGTGTGTGGGAGAGGTGTGTGTGTGTGGGGGGGGGAGGTGTGTGTGTGGGGGGTGTGTGTGTGTGGGGGGTGGGTGTGTGTGTGTGGGGGGTGTGTGTGTGTGTGTGTGTGGGGGTGTGGGTGTGTGTGGAAGGAGTGTG
>NC_135905.1:20239908-20482408 GCF_964194155.1 Cetorhinus maximus | reverse complement strand
CATCTGCCCTTCCCAGGTAGACGTCAGAGGGCCATGGCACAATTTCAAGAGCAACAAGGGAGTTCTTCCCGGTGTCCTGGCCAATATTTACCTTTCAACCGACCTCACTGAAAGCCGATTATTGGGTCATTAAGGCTCAGTGCTGTGCGTGGGACTATGCTGTGAGCAAATTGGTTGCTCTGCTTCCTACATTTACCCTTCAAAAGAACAGTAAAAGTGGCCAATGAAAAGTGCCCTAAAACAAATCAAATCTTTTTTTTTTTAAAGAGGCCTTAATCCAAAATGGATTCTTTCGTCTTAAACCCTCAGGGATGTTCTTTAGTGAAACGGATTAGATTGATCTGGAGTGACTATTTAAAACCAGCACTTTCATTCATACCAAGAGCTTAATCCCGGAAAATAATCACACGATCTGCTGTCCACAGACCACCGGAAACTGCCTTCAGCGACACTCTCACAAAATCATGTCCAGTTTAGGCGTGGCCAGTGATAATATCTCCACTTCTCTGTGTGCAACTGGGCTAGAAAGTCCCCCATTTCAGAGACACATTCACACACAAAGCATCTTACGTGGGCTTCACTGCTCTGTTAAAGACGTATTAATTCAAGCGTTTCTTGTATAAATGGGTTAACAGCTGCTCTGGCTGCAAGCTGAGGATGATCCATTGGAATTTAGAAGAGTAAGAGGTGACTTAACTGAAACTTTTAAAGATCCTGAGGGGGTCTTGACAGGGTGGATGTGGAGAGGGTGTTTCCTCTTGTGGGAGAATCTAGGGGGTCACTGTTTAAAAATAAGGGGTCGCTCATTTAAGACAGAGGTGAGGAGAAATTGTTTCTCTCAGAGGGTAGAGTGTCTTTGGAATTCTCTTCCACAAAAGGTGGCGGAAGCAGAGTCTTTGAATATTTTTTACAGCCGAGGTAGATAGATTCTCGATTAACAAGGAGGTGAAAGGTTATTGGGGATAGGCAGGAACGTGGGGTTGAGTTTACAATCAGATCAGCCATGATCTTATTGAATGGTGCAGCAGGCTCGAGGGGCCGAGTGGCCTACTCCTGCCCCTAATTCATATATTCGTATGATGCCAGAAACCCATCAGACTGAAGTTTGGAAGATAGCATTCCCTGCGTGGAGGATATTCCCCCCCCACACATTCCTGGGCAGTCAGCAGCCTACGTACAACCAGGTTCCCTCACCCCCAACCCGCCCCCCCACTCCAACCCACCCCCCACCAAGCCTGGTACACACTGGCAGGACTCCTGGGCAGCTGAAAAACAGTCACCTACAAAAAGGAAGACAGTACTACATGTTCCAGGCAGACAGAGCTTCAGTTTGACAACTTATCCAGGAGACGGCACATCTGACAATGCAACACTCCCTCAGTACTGCACTGGGAGTGCCAGCCTAGATTGCGTGCTCAAGTCTCTGGAGTGGGATTTGAACCCACAACCTTCTGATTCAGAAGAAAGAGTGCTACCAACTGAGCTACGGCTGACGCCTTAACTAAATGGGCTGTGTTGGCTTTATGCTGTTCAGTCAGTTAACAGGCTATATGTTGCCCAAGAGATGGTTCATTCAAAGACCAGTAATCTCCAGTTGTCACTATTTATCCTCCTGCCACCTGTATAAATCCTGCTGGAGGCCCCATTTTCTTGGCTAAACGATTGCGAATCCGACTCCTTGCATTTTGTCGGCAGTGGTGACCCAACTGAAGTTGGAGATGCCTAAAAACATGAGTCTATTGTGATTCCAGGTCTCCAAAAATCAGATCCTTTATACGGATGGTTGGAGTATGTGCCTTCCCTCAACACCACTCCTTCAACGCAGAAAATGCCTCCAGACATTGGTGTGAAGTTCTTGGGACTGAAACAGCTATATATTTCAGTCAGAGACATTTAAAATTAGAATTGCGCCATCTATTAAGCGTGAACCCTTCATTATTTTTTTCTAGCAGACTCCCTCTGCTGGTACATCTGTGCATGGTAGCCTCGAGTGGACAAAATGCACAATGCAATTTTCAATACACTACAATTTGTGCCCGAGTTCCTGAAGTGGTCAACCTAAAGCAGGGCCCATTCATGTCTTTTCCTGACTGGCACACAGCAAAGGAAATTCATCAACGAATTCTGATCAATATGGAAATCTGATGAACAGACAGGAATGAGGGAGTCCCCTGAGCACCAGTTTGAATATATGAATTTTGGGGTGGGGGGTCGGGGACGATGTGGAGAGCAATGTCCTCTTGCCATCCACCCCAATAACAGGGTGTTGTGCAGCTGAAAATTTAAAATGTCTACCACTCACTTATTGCCCAATTGGATTTTTAAGTGGGGCTCGAAATATTCAGTCAATGCTCTCAGACGAGATGGATGGGAGCCTCCTTACAATATTCCAAATGAAGTCACCCACCAAGCTTTAGGTTGCAATCGGTGTCCTTCACTAAACCCATAAAAAAAAAAGCTTCCAACCGGCTGACAATGCCTCCTGCCTTCCCACCCCCATCCTCTGAACACTCACTCACTCCGAGGAGGTGGTAGTGGTGGATGAGGAGTTGGTGTGCACTTGGTGCTTGCCCAGTGCACGGGCAGTCAACTGATTAAATTAGAATGAAGCTGGACTGTGAATACGCTTCAGGCTTCCTGCCGGCACCATTGGGCAGTTAGTGCAATCTGGGCAGTATCTCTTTGTCCCCACTGCCTGCCCCAATGCAAAGCGACATATGCAGAGACAGAGAGAGTGATCCTTATTCCTTCCAGTGTGATATGAAGATGATCAAAATTGGCACACACTAGAATACGCAAACTCGGTTCCTGCATCTCAAACAATATGATCTGGGCATCGACAGCTTAATGGTGTTGTACATGTTTTAACAGCAAGTGGGGGAAATGACAGGAGATTCATGAGTTCCCAATCTCAGTCCCAGTAATGGAGGATTGGCTGGGCACTTCTCTGAGGACAAGGAGGAAGTTTAATTCACTCTAATCCTGTATGCTTCATAAAGCCAAATTAGGAGTACCATTGTTGGGGCTTAGCTCCCCTTTAATGCTACCAGAATGTACATGCACCGGTCTCCCTCTGGCCAACTGGAAACAAATCCCAGGCCAGATTACACTGATCTGCCCGTCAAGGTAAACAGCCATGGTAGCACTGCCGGTCTTGCACACATTTTGTTATTTTTGGGACTCTGAATAAAAGTGGGACCCCCAGCCCGCCTATGAAACCCATCTCAGGGTAAAGTGAGAGAGCATCATTACGGAGGTGGCAGGAGGAGGTCTAGCGGTGCAGTGGGTAGCGCCCCTACCTCTGAGCCTGAAGCTCTGGGTTCAAGTCCCAATCCAGGGCGAGAAGGGGCATTCATGACACCGCTCAGACAATCAGCTTGCTCATCCCTTCCAACACTCCCCTCCGGGGAACAGCAGGGAAAAGTGTGTGTGTGAAGATAGCAAACAAAATAAACTCCCAGTGGACAGGATGGGGAAGACCTTAAATGTTCCAAAAGACCAGCAGGGGAAGACTGGAACTTGAACTGCTGTAGAATATTTTCAATAATTAAAAACGTGAATCCATTGTCTTGACATTAGCGTTACTTTTCCCAAATAGGTTTAGCATTTAACGGGGAGCGTGAGGAAGGATGTTGATAGCGTGAGATGAAAAAAGGTGGAGGAGGCTCATGTGGAGCGTAAACACTTGCACACACCAGTTAGTCTGAATTGCCTGTTCCTGTGCTGTAAAATTTGATGTAATGTTACAACTTGCAGAACGCACTCAGATCTCAGGGGGGGTGTAATAGGCTCCTTCCACTTAGACACTCCTTGTACTATCTGAGCCTGAAAGAATCATTTCATATCTCACCAAAAAAAACTGGAAGATCCTCTACGTCTGCAGTTTGCTAGCTCGCATTATAGTAAACAAGACTCGAGTCAACTCGGGCAGCAAGCCAATGACCAAAAAGACCTGTCTGGGCAGGAAGAGAGTGAAGAAAATTGCTACCCTCGGTGTAAGCAAGTCCTCAGCATGTTGGAGATGTGAAAAGTTTAGTGGAGTGAAGTTTTAAAGGGAAAACTTTTGAATAAGTGGGGGGAAAAGTGCACTGTTTGCACAATCTCACTATAATTTATACTACAGGGGATTTGAAAACTGCAGCAGAAACGAAGGAAGTGTTGTCACTGCAGTGCCCATCGCATGTCCATATTTACCCTCAAGCTCCAACAAAGCCAGAGTGATTAGGAACTTTCTCCTGTGACTTTGGAATCCTGACACTGCTGGGAAAGGATTCACAGCATCCCCCCCACCGCCACTACCTCCTCCAGCCTGTTTTTATTCCTTTTTACATTGACTGCAGCATTGGGTAATAAAAAAAATCTGCCCTCCTCATACTCCGAGGCCTTTGTTAGCCGTGCTGGCATTGAGGCTTGGTGGGGCTCTGAAACTGCTTGCTCCCTTCTTTCACAGCCGGTCGCGATCGCTGGATTCGCTAATACTGGGAAGAGGCGATGGTGGGGGGGTGGGGTGGGGCGGGGGGGAAAGAATAGAAAAACAGCATCTTTTCAATGGCTGCATTTACCAGGTTTCTTCTCAATTTGTAACCGACTTGGCGAGAGATTTGTGGGTGGGGAATCGGCAGTAGCAGCGCCACGTTAAGTGTCAGCCTTGGCAGAGTCAAGAGGGTCGTGGGTTTAAATCCAGAGGCTGGAGCACAGGATGGAGGTTGACACCCCCAGTGCAGCGCCGAGGGGGTTCAACACTGTTGGAGGTGCCTCTTTTGGATGAGACATTAAACCGAGGTCTCGTCGGCTCTCTCTACTGGACCCAAAAGGCAAAATTTTAAAGGAGTGCAGGGGTGTTATCCACAGTGTCCTGGGCCACTATTTATCCCCAATCAATATCACTAAAACAGGCTATCTGGTCATTGCAGAAGCTTGCTGTGTCCAAGTTGCCTGCCGTACCTCCTACATCACAACACCTTTAAGGACTTCATTGGCTGTAAAGCACTTTGGGGCTTTCTAAAGTCACGAAAGCTGCTGTGCGAGTACAAATACTTCCTAATCTTTTATAAATCCAGTCCGAACAACAACTTGCATTTCGGTAGCAACGTAGCAAAAAACATCCCAAGGTGCTTCGCAACAGCATTATCAGATGAAGGTTGACACTGAGCTGCATTTGGACAGTTGGCCAGGGGCTTGGACAAAACTTATTGATGGGAGTAACTCAAAAGGAGGAAGGAAAGAGTTGGAGAGGTAGCGATGTTTAGAGAGGGAATTCCAAAGCGCGAGGCTCTGGTAATGGTGCAGTGATGAAAATCAGAGATGGACAAGGGGCCAGACTTACCTTCTGTCTTGTGGGGAAAAAAAAAACATGTTCAACAACTCCATGGGACTAGTCCAACTGCCATCTGTTTTCATTAAACTGTACTGACATGGGCCACATTCTTTTAATTATATTTCTTTTCTCAGCAGATTAAAACGATAACATCTCTTACTTTCAAAGATTGATTTAACGATAAAGGAGGTTGGGTGACTGACTGCATAATCTAACAGAACTGTTCTTCAGATTTACAACATGTTCAGAACCCTTTGGAATTTTTCACTTATCGAGTAATGGATATGTTGAAAGGAAGGGATCATAAAAAGAGAAAAAATTACAGGCCTGCATTTATATAGCACCTTTACGACTTCAGGATGTTCCAGAGCATTTTTACAGCCAATGAAGTGCTTTTGAAGTACCATGAATGTGGTCATTTAGGATTATGTAATGCGCATGATGTATGCAGGACATATATCATCCTCAAACCCAGACACACCAGCCAGCTATTGTACTTTCATCCGACAGCATTAGTTTCTCTAAGTGCTCTCCCTCAAGGGCAATTAGGGACGGGCAATAAAGTGCTGGTTTTGCCAGCAAGGTTCACATCCCACGATCGAATGAAAGAAGATGCACTGACTTGGACCAATGGAGGTGCCAGTGCTCAGTGTCATCCACAAGCTAGTGCCATTGAGCAGTGTTTCACTGACTGGCTGCACCCATGACGTGGAAACCTTTTCACCGTCTTCAAATGGAGGATCTTCACTTTAAACAAAGTATTAATGGTTGAAGAGCGAGCGAGCAAAACTTGCATTTATATAGCGCCTTTCACGACCTCGGGGCGTTTCAAAGCACTTTACAGCTAATGAAGTGTGGTCGCTGCTGTCATCATGTTTCACTGGGGAGGGGGGGGTCAGCTTCTGAATTGAACAACTCTTCATATAAACAGAATCAGTTCTACTAGTCACTGCACGCAACCCAGAATATCATTGCACGTTAATAATGGGTTCAATTAGCAACTTACTCCAACACCAAGCTGTTTCCTGTGACTAGATACCACACTGATGTGCTGATGGGGGGATGTGTGGTGGTGAGGTTTGATGAGTTTGAGCAGGGGGGAGACGTGTGCAGATCACAAACACTGGCATGTGCCAGTTGAGCCAAAATGGCACGTTTCTGTGCGTTAATTCTGTGTGACCATCCTACTGAAACTGAGCTGATCAATTGGCCGCTTGTTTTCCCTGCGGGTCAGAAGGTTGGGGTGGGGAGGGGGTTTAAGCTCCTTTCCAGGGGACCTGTGCTGATAATCTCGGCTGCCTTTGAACGCTCGTGCTGAGGCACTGCTACATTGTTGAAGGTGCCATGTTGTGGATTAATTGTTAAACTGACGTCACATCCACCTGTTAATTTGTACGCATGGTGGCACCTGTCCAAAGACAATTGGGGAGCTCTCATGATGTCTTGGACAACATTTATTCACCAACACCACTAAAAAACAGATTAACCTGTCATGTGAATCATTGACTGTTCATGAAACCTTACTGTGCATAAACTGACTGCCAGGTTTACATAGAACGTACAATAGAGACATAGGCTAGTCAGCCCAACTAATATCTCCTCCTGTTTAGGCTCCACCTGAACCTCCTCCACTCTACTTCATCTCGCCCGGTCGGTATATCCCTCGATCCTTTTCTCCCTTGTGTACTTATCTAGCTCCCCCTGAAGTGTATCTATTCTGGGGGGTGAGCAAAATACAGCCCGGGGTACCATCTGGCCCGCGAATTGAATCGGTTAGGCCCACACAATGATTCTTAGCATGAAGTTCGTGCACTTCTGTACATCCATAGAGTCTTTCCAGTTCATCCAGAGGTTTATACAATATCGAGGAGCAGGAACCAGAGATTTTGAAAGAGAAGGAACATAGGAACAGGTGAAGGCCATTCAGCTAGTTGAGCCCACTCCGCCATTCAATACGATCGTGGCTGATCGAACACTTCAATGCCTTTTACCAAACTATCTCCATGACTCTTTAAGACATTGGTAATCAGAAATCTATCAATCTCTACCTTAAGCATACTCAATGACTGAACTTCCATGGCCCTTTGGGGGTCGAGAATTCCCAAGATTCACAACCCCCTGAGTAACAAAATTTCTCCTCATCTCGGTCCTAAGTGGCTTCCCCTTATTTTGAAATTGTATGGCCTGGTTCTAGACTCCCCAACCAGGGGAAACATCTTACCCGCAACTATCCTATCTAATCCTTCAAGTATTTTGTAGGTTTCAATGAGGTCACCTCTCATTCTTTGAAACTCTAGAGAATACAGACCCAGGTACTCAGGTCAACTACTTTTATCCATATAGAGTAGAGCAAGCTTAAATGAGTGGCCATAGGAAGTAGTCAATGAGCGGTGGTTGGAGGTGGTTTTTTTGTGAAGGCAGGACAGGGTGCAGCTGCCATGGGTGAGGAGGGGAGCACACATGAAACCATAGAAAAACTACAGCACAGGATGAGGCCATTCAGCCCATCATGTCTGTGCCAGCTAAAAAAAACTAGCTGCCCATTCGAATCCCATCTTCCAGCACCTGGTCTGTGGCCTTGCAGGTTACAGCACTTCGGGTGTAGATCCAGGGTTTCTGCCTCAACCACCAATCCAGGCAGCGAATTCCAGATACCCACCACCCTGTGTGTGAAAAAGCTTTTCCTAATATCCCCTCTAATCCTTCTACCAATCACCTTAAACCTGTGCCCCTAGTAATTGACCTCTCTGCTAGAGGGGAACAAGTCTTTCCTGTCTACTTTATCTAGGCCCATCAATTTTGTACACCTCATCAAATCACCCATCAGCATCCTCTGTTCTAATGAAAACAACCCTAGCCTACCCAATTTTTCCTCCTGGCTGCAATTTTCAAGATCTGGCAACAAATCTCCTCTGTGCTCTCTCTAAAGTAATTACGTCCTTCCTGTAATGTGGTGACCAGAACTGTGCACAAAAATCCAACAGTGACCTAACCGGCATTTTATACAGTTCAGCATTACATCCCTGTTTTTGTATTCTATACCTTGCCTAATAAAGGAAAGCATTCCATATGCCTTCTTTACCACCTTATCTACCTGTCCTGCCACCTTCAGGGGCCTGTGGACATGCACTCCAAGGTCTGTCATCCCTTGACCCCTCTCAATATCTTTCCGCTTATTGTGTATTCCCTTGCTTTGTTTGCCCTCCCAAAATGCATTACCTCACTTCTAGATTGAATTCATTGGCCACTTTTCCACCCACTCAACCAAACCATTCTGGAGTCCACAGCTATCCTCTTCGCACAGCCGATATTTTGTGTCATCTGCAAATTTCCCAATCATGCCTCGCACATTTAAGTCTAAGTCATTAATATAGACCACAAACACCAAGGGACCAAACACTGAGCGCTGTGGAACACCACTTTCGCAAAAACACCCGTCGACCATTACCCTTTGTTTCCTGTCACTGAGCCAATTTTGGATCCAACTCGCCACATTCCCTTGTATCCCATGGGCTTTTACTTTTCTGAGCAGTCTGTCATGTGGGCCCTTGTCAAACGCCTTACTAAGATCCATGTAGACCGCATTCACTGCACTACCCTCATCAATCCTTCTTGTTACTTCCACAAAAAAATTCACTTAAGTTAGTAAGACATAACTCTCCCTGAACAAAACAATGCTGACTATCCTGATTAATCCTTGCCTTTCTAAGTGACAATTTACCCTGGCTTTCAGAATTGATGGAGGAGGACTGAGAGCAACACACAGATTTAAAATGTAAATAAACCTCCGATTATCTCCAATTTCTGTTGACACGGCATTGAGCACTGAAACAGATTAAACCGAAGTGGTTTAAAGTGCCAGTGGGCATTGTATAGGCAGGTTATAAAATTTACCAGTAACTGTGCCTATCAAATATTGGCATTGATCTGACAAACATTTATGCTGTTCTGATTCCAATGATTTACTGATCAATAATTATTTCACCTCAGCCTTTAACACAAAAACAATTTTGGGGGAGAATCTGTATATCTAATATTTGTAAGTAAATACCTGGTTTCTTAAAAGCATTATGAAAATGCTCTTAAATTTAAACGCAGCACTTTCAAGTTAGTTGTGTAGCAAGATCATTTAGATAGGTAGTTCAGATTACTAATCTAATCAAAGTCATCTAACTAATCTAAGAAGAGTTCTTCATACTTTAAATGCCACAGCAAATTTTAACACAATTCATTTGAATTTAATCAAATGTTGCTGAAATGGGAACCATGTTGCAGAAGAAAAGGCAACAATTAATTTTATACACGCAGCCCTCAACAGTTCATTGAATCATGTTAAATATAGTGGCCCCTCCAGCCAAATAATTGTCCATCCCAGATCTATGCCACTTGCCTCAACAATTCAACGTGATAGCAAGTTCTGCATTCTAACCACTCTCTGGGGCAAAGAGGTTTCCCTTGAATTTCTTATTGCATTTATTGGATATTATCTTCTATTTATGACCCCTCATTTTGGATTTGTCCACCACTAGAAACACCTTCTCCACATCTACCCTATGAAACCCTCTCAGAATTTGGAATTAGATCATGTCTCAGTCTTATTTTTCTGCTGTCTACTTAACAACAGGAACTACGCTTTTGAAAAATAAATTCTTTGGCTGTAAAGCACTTGGGGCATGCTGAGGATGTGAAGGGCACTATATAAATGTAGGTTCTTTGTCCTTTTTAATCGATTCTCTCCCAAATGCCTGCTGGTCTCCTATATGTTGTTAATGGTACGCTAATTATATTGTTAAGGATACAGAGGTGATGAACATTGTTTAATTAAATGCTTTGAGCACATATAAATAGGGGATAGCTGGGGCACTCAGGGTGCAAGGAGAGCTGAGAGATTGAACAAAGTCAACAAACTCTCTCAGCAAAGGAAAGCTCTGTGTGTCTTGGTTTCAACTTCACCGACCTGCTTGGAATCTATTAACATCCGACAGTCCCTTTTTCAGATGCCTGCATGATTTGGAAAATTATTACAGCGCTGAACACTGAAACAAGATCATGTATTAAGTGTTTGTGGGTTGAAAAGACCAGACTTAATTAATTGGGGCAAGTTGAGAGTCAGCAGTTAAGCACTTGCCCTCCCACAGTATTTCTGAATGCTGGGTTGCTTCCTGTGCGATCGGGAATATCTACTAATGTTTTGTGAAGCGAAGGAAGCTCAAATTGAAATTATTAGAGACAAAAATATTTCCTCAACAATTATTGCATTGTTATAAATCTTTGCTGTTATTTCTACTTTACGGCAGAAGATACCCTGGCTGTGAACCAGCAAAGGTTAACTTTTCGGCACCCTGGACCATACCAGTAACTGCAGTAGAATTAAGACCTCATGATTAAGGTAACAATAATGGGATTTCAGGTGATACGGTGGTCCCACTCAAGCCCCTTCATATTGCCCCCATGAATGAAACTCAACCAGCCCCATATCAGATCCAGTACCATTTCAATTCTCATTTGGGCTTGATATATTGAACCTCGTGTCAGGTTGGGACAGTTAACAACTAGACATATGTTACAACAGTGATGATGACACTTTGAAAGTACTTCACTGGCTATAAAACGTGTTGGGATGACCAGGGGTTGTGAAAGGTGCTATAGAAATGAGAGTCTTTTTTTTAGATTAAAAACTCAAGAGTCTAAAGGGGGAAAAAATGACAAGGACAAGACCAGTGATGAGATTCCTGCAATGTGAAATTCTTCCATTATTCTACCATTGATTCCAATAAGGACACATAATGATTGTAGAAACAGACATCCTGTAACTCTGAAGTGGTGGATTGATGGAATGAGAAATCATTGTACACATACACTATGTTAATCTGCCATACGCATTGGTTCCATAAATGCTCTTTGGGTAATACGTTGTCATACATAGCCATAAATCGTCAAAACTCTAGCGATAAAGGCAATAAAAGCATTTCCCCACCACCCCCCATCCCCCAGGGTGAGGAACTGCTAAACTAATTGTTCAATGCACTTAACAATGACCTTCACACATAAAAGATAAATTGTGATAATTGGAAGGTATGGGAATCAGCCAGTGAAATCCTTTGTAGTTTAAATGTAATTTTCCTGGCAAGGATAACTTTATCTGACCCTCCATCGCCCCCACTTTGAAAGATGATAATACTTCCCATGATGGAACCTTTTAATACATTGCGAACAATGACAACTCATTCAGTAATTGTTTAAGATCTACACAGTTCTAGATAAGATAACACAATGGAGTTACGACCTGCTCAAACAGTGCAGCATAAGTCACATCCCTCAACATAAAGTTAATCAGGTGATGGCTGCTTGTATATTGTGTGCACTGGGGGCTAGGGTCTGCCAATTTCAACTGGAGGGTCTTATGTGGCTAAACTGTAGCCCCAGCGTTGGGAAGAATCTGCAAATAGCGTTTGGGATAACGCTTTGGATACCAGATGGGGACGTGACTGGACTCAGCAGTCATTGTGATCCAATACAAAAACAGAATTACCTGGAAAAACTCAGCAGGTCTGGCAGCATCGGCGGAGAAGAGAAAGGTGGACGTTTCGAGTACACTCCAAAGCCAAGTTTCACAGGTGAATACTGGCAGCTTAGGCAAGGTACAGAAAGGTACCCAATCCACGTGGAACTAAACCCAGCAACGAGTCGATGCTTTCAGTAGAGAAGAAAATTAGCAAGAGACGGAAACAATTAAAGTAGGGGGATATCGAGGAGGCAAGATCTTCTAAACAAATTTGGTAAAAAGCAGGTTCTTGTATGAATCAGCGGACTCTGTATTGGGGAACACTCTGGGCAGAGACCATTTACACGCAAGGGGAAGCAGAAGAAATATTCTTGCTTTCGGGCCTCCTCCGATTCAATGCCACAAACTACCTTGGCCAGGCTCTGCAGGAAGTAAGACTGATGTTTGAGCTGTGGGTGCGCCCGCCAATTCCATAATGGAGAATGGCGAGGAGGTTGTTAATCTCCAGGTTTAGAACAGTTAAAATGAAAAACTACAATCATTTGAAAACCTGAAACAAAGACAGAAACAGTTGGAAATACACAGTATGATCATAATGAATGGCGGAGCAGGCTCGAAGGGCCGAATGGCCTACTCCTGCTCCTAGTTTCTATGTTAGTAGGCTTGACGACCCCTGGAAAGAGAAGATTGGCTGATATTTCAGGTGCTGATCCTTCTCCAGGAGCGGAATTTGGAAAATTCCTTCCCTATACAGCACTGTGGGTGTACCTACACCACAGGGACTGCAGCGGTTCAAGAAGGCAGCTCACCACCACCTTCTCAAGGGGCAACTCGGGATGGGCAATAAATGCTGGCCCAGCCAGCGACACTCACATCCCGTGAATGATTAAAAAAAATAAGCAAATGGCTGAGTCAAATGCCCAAATGAAGGGTGAGGAGAAGAGAAAAGGAAAAAAAAGACTTGATTTATGATACCACCTTTCATAACTTCAGGACATCCCAAATCGCTTCACAGCCAATGAAGTGCTTTTGAAGTGTAGTCACTGGTTGAATGTAGGAAATGAGGGAGTATATTTACACACAGCAAGCTCCCACAAAAGCAATGTGATGATGACCTGATAATCTGTTTTTCTGATGTTGCTTGAGGGATAAATATTGGGCAGGACATCAGGGATAATCCCCTGCTCCATTTCAAAATTGTGCCATGGGATTTTTTTTATACCCAAACGAGAGGTCTCAGTTTAACATTTCATCCGAAGGAAGAGAAAAACAGGTGAAAATACACAGGGTAAAAGTTGCTGTCAAATCCCTATGTTTTATTTAGGCCTCAATATGGGTTTGTTCATGCCTCAGCTTTCACTTCTGAATCAGCCAAAATGTTAATCCAACGTTCCCATTTCAGATGCTGAGGGCTCTACTGCCAAGTTTCTACTTGAGCCAAATGATCCATCTTGCTGAAGAAATGCACCACCTGTAACGCACTACAAAATGAGGAGGGAATTTAGAAACTGAAGCTCAGAGTACACAAGCTGATATGGACTAAGTGAGGGGAAGCCACTGCGCCAAGCCCATCATCATCGGCTGTCCCTCGATTTGAGGATGACGTCCACTCAGGGTTGCGAGTTTTTGCCATGGGGTCTTCATGTGACTGAACAGGCCCATTCTCCACCCGCCTGCGTTTGGACACATGAGTCAGGATGTCCCACAAGGTAGTGGGATCCAGGGTGCAGGATTTGCTTTCTTCTCTTTCCTTCTCTGCCGTTACTCTGCCTCATCATTAAGATGTTGTGATCTAAAGTGTGGTGCAGCTTGATGGGCAAGTTCTGAATGATTGGCGGCAAGCTCCTCCCTAATGTCAATACTGCTGCACTCCTGGGAGAGCTTCAGAGGGTCTTTGAAGTGTTTTCTTTGTCCTCCCCGGAAGGTTGGCCATTTGAGAGTCAAGAGGTCAGGACCTGGTGGGGTGACACTTCCGGCCATTCAGACACAGTGTCCAGTCCATCGAAGTTGATTTTGCAGAAATTTTGCCTGAATACTTATGGAACTGGCATCAAGAAGGACACTAGCATTTGTTCGACAATCCCACTGCATCCAGAGGATGCCGCAGAGGTACTGCTGATGGAATTTCTCCAGCGCTCTTATGTGTCGGCTGATACACAGTCCAGGTCTCACTGTGTTACAAGAGTGTGGTGACAACAACTACTCTGTACACTGGGACTTTTGTTGACTTGCAAAGGTCTTTATTGTCAAACATTTGCTGCTGCAGTCTGTAGAAGAGTGAGCTGGTGTAGCTGATGCAATATTGGATCTCTGAGTAATCACGGCCTTTTGAGGGGGTATCAGTCACTGTGGTGCAATTGGTTAGCACACTCGGCTGTTAAGTACAAAGTCGGTGGTTCAAGGCCATGCAGGGATGCAGCTTGGCACTACTTTCAGGACCTGTAGTTGTGGCTGTGTGGTTAAGGCAATGGATTAGAATGCAGGTTCGAATCCTGCCACCTACACTCCTCATTATTACCAATTTTAACCCGATGTCTACAGAATTAATTATCGTCTCAATGAAATAAAACCAAGGTATGAAAGTTCAAAATGAGGTGGTGAGGAGAATGGATCAACTTGCCACTGTAGGGTACTCAGCCCTTAGGACAATATTTGGCCAGTGTACCAAAAGCGTAGACAAGACCAAAAAAGCCAAAATGGTAGTGACACTAAATCTTGTCCTAAATGCTCCTTATCAACAAAATTGAAACTCAAGAAAAGCGAGAGAAAGTTTAGAAATCCACCAGACTCCATTAGTGTTGACCTTAGAAGCCCCAGAAACCAAGGGGTGTGTAGGTGGTCGAGACCGATTCTGTCTGATAATGCTCCTGCCTTGAGATATTTTTAGTCAGTTAAAGGCACTATATCGCCAAAAGTTGTTGTAGTACTTAGTGGGAAAGCTTGTGAACATTGAAATGACATCATCGGGTCTAATTTGGATAAAAACAAACTTCAAATTGGCAGTTGTTCAATGTGCCAGTGAAAACTTGCTCAGAAAACTGGATAAATAGGAAGAAGATCTGGCATAGCTGCATTTCTCCCACTTAGCTGGTGGCACTAAGCCCCATTCTTCCATCACCCCTACGCATATTGCCCTGAAATTTCAAATCCCTCCATGGCCTCCTCTCTCTCCCTCTCCCCGTCTTTAATTTCCTCCAACTCTACAACTTTCCAAGATCTCTGCACTCCCCAATTCTGGTCTCTTGCACGTACCCAATTTTATTCACTCCAACGCTGGTGGCTGTATCTTCAGTTGCCGAGCCCCTAAGATCTGGAATTCACTCCCTACAACCTCTCCAATTCTCTACCTCTCTCTCTCTCCTTCTTTAAGGTGCTCCTTAAACTCTACCTCTGTGACCTAGCTTTCGCTGACCTATTCTAATCTCCCCTTATGCGGCTTGGTGTAAACTTTTATTTGACAACGTTCCTGTGAAGGGGCTCGGGACATTCTGCGAGATTAAAAGTGCTATATGAATGCAAGTCGTTGTTGTAACCAATCAGAAAATCTAGCATAAGGTGATAGGAATGTCAAATAAACAACCGCACAGCCTTCACGGGACATTATCATAACCTCTCTCACTCAAGGCTTCGTCCTCTAAATCAAAAGACAAAAAATTCTAATCATATTCTCTTTGCAGCATTAGCAACAGTTTTGATACCTTTCCAAGCATAATGAAGGATACTGCAATGCTGGTTTTACGGAATAATAGATGGAATTATGGCCTACGATTCTCTGAGCACCAGTAAAAATCACAGAAAAATCCCATAATCTCAATTTACCTAGTCTTCCTAAATCAGCGACCTTAATTATAAAACGTTATACAATATAACCTTATAAAGTGATCCCAAAATGCCAGTAAAAATCCCGGAATCCCATATAATTAAAAAAAAAGGAACAAATCTGTCTTATTCAGTCATCATAAACCAAGGCCCTGAGTATGATCTTATATACTGGCCTCATCATCCTAAATTAGCCCTGACAGCATGGTCACATCACCTCAGTCCTTGCTCTCAGAGTGGGAACCCTCATCCAGTTCATTTCATGGCTTCGGACTGGGCAGAAGGCAGAAGACAAACCACTGTCGGGCCTAGCTTTCTTCAGGGTTCAAACAGCCACTGTTGCTACTTGCATGCCCCCAGTACAGGATTATCAAGTGAAAGACTCAAGTGTTTTGAACAAAACCAGAGTTTGCAACCCTGTGACTGAAAAGCCAAGGACATAATATCAGAGCCAATCAGATCCTGACTTGATCCCCCCTCAGTGCTGAAAATAAAACCATTTGTCCACTGGTCACTGAATAATTCTCTCTCTGCTGGTGGTAATTTGCTCATCATTTGTCTTTCCAATAGGAATCCAGCCCCTCTACAGACTGTGGTGCTATTATGATTAGCCGTCATCTACCAGGTCACAGAAATTTTCCTGAGGGGTGACTGGGATTTTAAAGAAAAACAATGTTCAATGAAGACAGCTAGATAAGCAAATGAAAGAGAAATGGGTGAGATGAAGCAGGTGGGAGGAAACCTGTGTGGACCATCAACAACTGGTCTATGCTGCAGGTTTTATATAATTATATCTAAAGCAATGTGGGACTAAGCTGGGTGCAGGTTACAAAAGGTACCTTTGTTAAAATGTATTCTTTTATGGGGTGTGGGCATCGCTGGCAAGGCCAGCATTTGTTGCCCATCCGTAATTGCCCTTGAACTGAGTGGTTTGCTAGGCCATTTCAGAGGCCAGTGGATCAGGAGTCACATAAAGGCTAGACCAGGTAAGGAGGGCAAATTTCCTGTCTCCCTGAAGGACATTAGTCAAACCAGATGGGTTTCTACGACAATTGATGGAGGTTTGATGGTCACCATGACTGAGGCGAGCTTTCAATTCCGGGTTTTATGACCTGAATTTAAATCCGTAGTGGGATTTGAACCCATGTCCCCTAGAGCATTAGCCTGGGCCTCTGGATTACTATCCAGTGACATTACCACTATGTCACCATCTCCCCCTGCAGCCCTCCACCTGGTGTGGGGGGGGTGGTGTCAAAAATTGTTGAGCAAAGGAGAGTAGCTTCGGATGGATTATTTAAGCAGCTGGTGTCACCAGCAATATTTCTGTCCAAACCAATAGTGCCGAAGAGTCTAGTATGAGCTGCTATACAACAATGGGATACAGCTTTCTGAGAAATGGCATCAATTCAGATGGATTGGTTGAGGCACAATGTGCTAAGGCTTTAACATAATGGGACAACTAGTTCAGGAGCTTGTCACAACAGAAATGGACTGCAAGAGTCTTGCCTGCCGAGATAGCAAACCCCCCAGGATGGATAGAAGACAAAATGTCACCATCCGAGGAACACTCAATAGCTACCCAATAACAACATCTAGTAATGGGTAGTTTAATCCACTTCAGGATAACTCGTTAGGAAAGGCTGAGAATGAGGATGTGTATATAAGTGGGGAGGCTCTTGTGTGACTACATGTGATTATCTCAATTGACGCGGTAATAGGGAAGAAACCGGCTTTAGCTAGGAAACTAGAACAGGCAGAGGCTTCCACATATACTTCATAATTCTGCAAGATTATATAAGCATAAGGCGCTCTAACAGGATTCATTAGTCCTTTTATTTTTGAGAGTTAAATGTTTTGAATCTGCCAATGGCCTTTTTTGTTGTACTATTCTATGGCTCTGCAAAAGTAGTCTTCAGCGTCCCTTCCCTAGCCCAGGAATACTGAAACTAATTGCAGTGCCTCTGACAAGACTCCCCCATTTATTTTCATGTGAATAATGCTCAAGTGGGCAAGTCCTGCTTTAATGCTGAATTCGAGGAGCCCATGGTGGGCTCTGCTGTGTTTGTGGGGGGAGCTCCATAGTGCAAACGCAAGGGCCCGGCTCCATGTGTTTACAGCACTGAAAGCAGAAGCCTTAACCTATTGGTCTTCACGGGGTCACAGAATCTTAATGGCACAGGAGGCCATTCAGCCCATCATGTCTGTACCGGCTCTCCAAATGAGCATTATGACCGAGTGCCATTGCCCTGCCTTTTCCTTGTACCCTTGCACGTTGTTTCTATTCAAATAATCATCTAATACTCTCTCGAATGCCTCGATTGAACCTGCCTCCACCACACTTCCAGGCAGTGCGTTCCAGACCCAAACCACTCATTGTGTGAAAAAGTTTTTTTCTCACGTCACATTTGCTTCTTTTGCAAATAACTTTAAATCTGTTCCCTCTCATTCTTGATCCTTTCAGGAATGGGAACAGCTTCTCCCTATCTACCGTGTCCAGCCCCCTCATGATTTTGAAGGTCTCTATCAAATCCCCTCTCGGCCTTCTTCTCTCTAAGAGTCCCAACTTCTCCAATCTATCTTCGTGACTGACGTTTCTCATCCCTGTAACCATTCTGGTAAATCTCTTCTGAATTCTCTCCAATGTGTTCACATCCTTCCTATAGTTTGGTGCGCAGAACTGTACACAATATTCCAGCTGAGGTCTACCGATTGTCTTGTATAAATTTAGCATAATCTCCCCGCTCTTGTACTCTATGCCCCTATTAATAAAGCCCAGGATACTTTATGCTTTATTAACTGCTCTCTCCACCTGTCCTGCCACCTTCAATGATCTACGCACATATACACCCAATATCATCGGTTCCAGAAACCATCATCTTGTTTCCACTTAATTGAAGGAGAATGTGACTGCCCATTGTTACACTTGTATAGTGTGAAAGCAGGTCTGAAATGATGCACGGCAGCACTTAGCCCGTGCTCCGGCGCAATCACAGGAGATACAGGGGAGAAAATCAGAATGGGGGAGAAACAATTTGCATTTAAGGCACTTCACAGGAGCACGAGACAAAAATCAACACCGCACCAAAGAATATATTTGCTTTCGGAGAGGTGACCAAAAGCTTGGTCAAAGAGGTAAGTTTTAAGGAACATCTTGAAGAAGGGGTGTTGAGGCAACGAGGTTCAGGGAGGGAATTCCAGAACTTCAGGGCCTTTGTCGTTTCTGGCATAACGGCCAATGGTGGTGCGTAAGGAATGGAGGATGCACAAAATCCACAGTTGGAGGAACCCAAAGTTTCTGAAGGATTACAGGGCTGGACAAGGTTACTGAGGTCAGGAGGAGTAAGGCCACGGGGGGATTTGAACACGGGGGATAAGCATTTTAAATGTGGTGGTTGGTGAATCCGAGCACTATGTAGACAGTGGGAGGGGCGATGAGGGCTGGGAGAGCCAGGACAGCAGAATTTTGGATGAGGTCCATTTTAGAGAAGGTTGGGACTAAATTTTACATTGTTTACAGACAAATGGAACAATAATTTTCTGGCAAATCCACAAGAGAACGGGACATCATCAGAGAGCTATCCTTGATCTCTGAATTGCCTTCAGCAGAAGGCAGAGAAAACACGCCTGGACTCCAACACCTATTATTCCAAAGAGAGTGCCCCGATAGGCTTATAGTATTGTGATCTTTGCACAATCCAAACCTTCTTGAACCCAAACTTCACTGTATATTTATTGTAAAATAAATGCAACGTATACAGCCTAAATCATCTAAGCTAATTTCCTCAACATTTAATATGTCCGCCAGGCAGTCTAGATATCTGAAGAAGTTTCTCTGTTTTGTTCTCTTATTGTACACAAAACATGGATGGCAAACAAGCAGATAAACTTCCTGGGGTATTCTTTGGCGTAGAGAGCATATTCGAGGCTGTAAGAGTTTTGCTGGGGCTGTGGGAGGTATATAAAGGTGAGGCTTTCCTTTGTGTATCGTCTGCCTACTTAGCGTGGCTTGAGATTGGTGGGGGGGGTGGTGGTGGTGGGAGGGGGTGGAGGGGACAGGATATGTTGAGGACATTGAGAATTTTGGTTTGTGCCTCCCTCAGTGGGTGGCGATGGGGCGGCTGTGGTTGGGACTCAGAAGCAAACTACTCAACGGCAGAGGGATCACCCCCCAAAAAATTGGCAGCGCCGAAGTGGGTATTTGTTCCGGGCATCACGTTTATCTTGAAACCCTAATGGGTCGGTCGGGGGGAACAAGCAATTGTGCCATCTTGGGGGATTTTTCTTCTTCAACATAAAAATGTAAAAAGAAACCTGGGTGGCCTGACGAGAAAATTCACGACCTCAGGGCTTTTGTGAAAAGCTGTCATGGGCAGTTTCCTTCTTAACCTCTTTTTCTGACAGGTAATTATTTCCTGCACAGCACCAAACACATATTAATTGCGTTGTTTGATAAAGCAGCACAATGTACATGGTATTTCTGAACAATACCAGCACAAGCTGGGGAGGGAGACATACATTCTAATCTCACGCCCTTCCCTCGTCTCTCTCTTTCTCTGCAGTCGCCAGTCGACAATGCACGAGAACAGTCAAGCTGGATTTGCCCTGGATAATTCCTCTTTTCCCCTTCTTCCTTCATACGGCTTTAGGACCAAAAGCTGTGGTCACCGTTTTAAATCGTTAAGGTGAAACAAAGCACTGCGGATGCTGGAAATCTGAAATAAAAACAGAAAATGCTGGGAAAACACCTGGAGGGCGCCTGTGGAGAGCTGTGAAGAAGGGTCACACGGACTCGAAACATTAACTCTCGTTTCTCTCTCTCCGCAGATGCTGCCAGACCTGCTGAGTCTTTCCAGCGTCTTCTGTTCCTACGTCGCGGTTTTAATGCCGGGTTCCCGAGCCAGTCCAACGTCCGACTGGAGAGAGCAAGCCTAACTCCAAGGTGTCGCCCTCAGACCCGCCTCGGGGGTCAAGATGCCACCCCTGTGCCCCGTGGTTTGGCCGGGGTTTCTGCAGCCGCGGCCAGGTGAGCTTTCGAGGCGCCAGTCGTACATCAGGTGTGGCCACGTCGACCGTGTCCAGTCCGACGTCCAGGTGCTCCTGGGGGGGCTGTAGCTTGGCCCTTGAGGTGTCGGGTCGAAGACGATGAGTTTAGTTTGGAGGGGGGTTTTCTGCCTGAGCTTTCCTCCAGTTTCATCAGGGTTACCGGGGGGTTTATTTATTCTTTCATGGGATGTGGGCATCGCTGGCAAGGCCAGCATTTGTTGCCCATCCCTAATTGCCCTTGAACTGAGCGGCTTGCTAGGCCTTTCCAGAGGGCAGTTAAGAGTCAACCACATGGCTGTGGGTCTGGAGTCACATCTACGTGGCCAGACCAGGTAAGGATGGCAGATTTCCTTCCCTAAAAGGACATTAGTGAACTAGGTGGGTTTTTATAACAAACGGCAATGGTTTCATGGTCACCAATACTGAGGCTAACTTTTAATTCCAGGTTTATTAATTGAATTTAAATTCCACCAGTTGCCATGGTGGGACATTCGATTGGAGACGTTTGATTTATGCCCAGAGGGGGTTTCACTGAGCCATGTTGTGGTGAGCTGGTGGTGGGGAGGGTCTTGAAGGTCTCTGCTTCCTGTGCAAATTCTGCTGCTTTTTACCCTCCACAGGAGGGTGTGTGAATGCACTCTCTATGCCTGAAAGCGCCGAGGTCCCTTTCTTCACAGGCCTCCTGGGTCACTGGTTAAGGGAGATTGTCGAACGTTTTACATCAGACCGTAGCCAGTTGTGCAGCCGACTGAACCAGCCCAGGCCTCCGGGGGCTGAAAGTGTGGGCACGGGTTTTTAATTGTAAAACCTGAAACTTCGGGGGTGAAACCGGGCCTCATTTTGCAAGTGGAGATGTGGTGCAAAGACGTCCAATTTAGGCAGCCAATCTGCTGCCCCCAAATAGCGTTAGGTTCTTGATTCCGCTAATATAAGCCTCGCCGCCCTTTTTCAGGATCCAACAGACACTGGTTTGCTCTGAATGTCAGGGTGGCTGTAGTGTAGGATTACTTCATTCTAGATTCCCCTCATGGGTGAGTCTAGAACTAAGGGGGGCACAGTTTCAAAATAAGAGGTCGCCCATTTAAGAGGCAGGTGAGGAGTAATTTCTTCTCTCGGAGTCTCATTAGTCCTTGGAATTCACTTCCCTAGAGAGCAGTGGAGGGCAGGTCATTGAACATATTCAAGGCTGAGTTAAGACAGATTTTTGATCTACAAGGGAGTCAAAATTTGTTGGGGGGTGGGGAAGGGGGGGGTGGTGAGGTCTGTGTTGTGGGTGGCAGGAAAGTGGAGTTAAGGCCACAATCAGATCAGTCATGGATCTTATTGAATGGCAGAGCAGATGCGAGAGGCAGAATGGGTGACTCCTGCTCCTGTTCCTTACGTGGGTACCAGTCATGGATTGCCCCTCTGGATAGCCCACCTCCCGCACTCAGCTAGCACCCTACACCCTCATCTGGCTGCACCACCCGCCATTGGCGAGCTGCCTCCAGCGCTGCAACTGGTGCCTGCAGCTGGAAATGCTGCCAGTGTTCGCTGCACCCAGTTTGTGCCCCAACCCAATAACCAGGCATTTGTTTGCAACCTTAATAAACAACAATATCATTCTTCTCTCTCCTATTTCCTCCCCACCTTCCCATCAAACTCCAGCACGAGCAGAGCAGTAGCTCAGTCAGAGCTGGGAACCTCTGGCACCTCAAGTCTTATGACAGATACTGAACTTTTTCTCGTTATTCTACCGATGTGGGTTAAGTGGCATCACAACAGGGCCCAACATTATCGTCACGTGTTTAGTTTGCCCTCAGATGATAGTTCATTGTGGCAATCCTGGCTGCTCACTCTACAGGTAATCTGCTCGGATAACCCCCTTCCCACCTCAATTATTGACCCCAGCAAAATTCTCAGCTCCTCTAGAATGACACCCAATGTTGCTCCCCTTCTCACCCACGTCTGCTGCAAAATTGTTCTTCCATCGATCACCAGATCTGCTACCCCACCTCCTTCCCCTTGTTCACAAAGCCAAACCTCCTCCCAGGTTCCCCCTTTGCCTTGGCCCTGAAATCATGAGCCTCTTCTTCCATTTTTCTTCAAGCCCATCCTGTCACCTCCTGCTCCCTTGATTTCGTTCACACTAAAGGGGTGACCAGCTGATTTCCCTTCCTGGCCCCCATGCTACCTGATGTTGTAAATCGTTCTACCTCCCCCCGGGGTCCTGAACTCCTCCCCTTTTCAAAACCACCATCGCCACTTCCCCTAAAAGCCCCTCTCCGCGTTCAGTCTTTGCAAACTCCCGCTCCACCTCCAATCTCTCTTCCCTCTCCAAAGCTGTTGCCTCCCAATTCGATGTTCGTCTCTCCCACAACAACCAAGTTTCTGCCTTTCCTGTGGTACCCCCCGTGGCTCTAGCCAAACTCACAAAAGACATCCTGCTCATTAACCTTCTGCACCCTTCAACTTGGTTGACCCCCTCACCCTCTCAGAAGCTTCATCACCCGATCTGCCATGGATGCTCTGAGAGTCGGGATTATTTTTTTTTTAAAAGGAGAAGTGGAGCAGGGAGTCAATTTATAAGGGAAACAGAAAGTGCTGGAAATAATCAGCAGATCCGGGAGCATCTACGGAGGGAGAAACAGAGCTAACATTCCGAGACAAATATGCCTCCTCTACAGAACTGAAGGGAGGTAGAAACATGACGGGTTTTATTCCGTTGAAAGGGGGAGGAGAGGAATTTTAAAAAAAGGGATGGTCTGCGATAAGGTAAAGGGTGGGAGAGATTAAATACCAAGGATAACATGGATCAAAAGGCAAAGGGAGTGGAAATGGTGGGTAGTAAAGGAACAAAGCATTGGCCCAGTTAATGGCGGAATGATGAACAGCTCTGTCTGGAAGCAATAACACAGAAACATGAATGTATAATTAAATGTAGTTAATTTACAGATTTTATAAAATTTTAGTTAATTAAACAGTCAATTTATGATGTGGGATGTCACTTCTCACTCTCTAGCTACTGACTGCCTTTGCAAGCGGTCAGATTGCATCTCGGTGGCCCGATCAGACCAGGTATGAAAAGGGGGCCTGGCCCACGATGTTTGTACAAAATAAAAAATACAGATTGAAACAAAATGAAATAAAACACCCTTACAGATTGCACAGTACGCATGACTTTAAAGAGAGAGGGAGATAGGAGGGGTTGATTACAGAGGAAATAATATGATCAAGGATCCCGATTACGAGAAACCGCTCAAGCTTAACCCTGTTGACAACATCAACAAACACGATATTGATCGCAATCACCAGAGCTCGATTGTGAATGATTCGGGTCTTGGCACGAGGAACATTTGGGTGCACTCTCCCACCCCCACCCCCCCAACGTTCAAAATAACGAGGGGTCTGGACAGAGCAGATAATGATCCCGCTGCCAGAGGGCACCCATTTTAGGAAATTGGCAGAAAAAAAGCAAAGGCGACGGGAGGAAAAAAAAACTACTTTTTTTTCAAAAAAAAAAAGCGCAGCTCGTGGTTAGGTTCTGGACAGCGCTGCACGAGAGTGTGGCGGAGGCAGCTTCAATCCTGGCTTTCCAAAAGGAATTGGGATAATTACCTGAAAAAGAATTTTGCAGAGCTGCAGGGGAAGCCGGGGCCAGTGGGACGAGGTGAGTTGTTGGTGCTGCGAACAGCACGGACATGATGGGTTGAAAGGTCTCTTCCTACGCTATAGCCATTCTCTGATTCTATAACCACCCCCCCCTCTTTGCCAGTCCATTAAAACACAAAGAGATCTGACCCGCAGAATGACCACACACTGCAGCAGTTTTATGACGATTTTCAGCATCATAGCAAGTTTCGGACAGGTTTCCGATTTTACCAGGGCCCCTGGACAATGTTCACTTGCCTCATTTCTGTGTTTGAATATTTTTACCCCTCTCCCGCCAAAATAAAAGTAAAATCCGTTGACTGAAAGCATTTTGTGATGTCCTGAGGACGTGAAAGGCACTATAAAAATGCACATGCTTTCCTCCTCGCCTGCTATTTTACCCTCCCCCCACCCCTGGCCCTGCGCTGCCCCTTCACTTAAAGCCTCAAGCACTGCCACCCTGACAGCTGTAACATCCCAAAGCAGAGACCTGCTCCATGAGGGATCTGGCCGCTGACAAGGGCATCCAGATCAGTGCAAAAATACCGCAAATGGCGGGTGGACAGATTTCCTACCGTGCGATCCTATTTCCCACCCCCCCACGAACCACCATTTGGATAGCCTCGAGAACAAGGGGTCTATATGGAAATGGGTTTTCATGGCAACCCCACTTACGAGATCGGGACATTAAACGCGCCCTGGGACTCCACCCGTCCATCATCGTCACAGTTCACTAATCGGTCGGTTCTGTCAGCACCGTGCCCGCAACGTGTTGCATCTTTCCGCAAACACAATTTCCTCACTGGCAATCCTGTAATTTTGGGGCAGGATGCCTTTAAACATGGTTTCGTCGTGTTGACATTGCAGCGCGGGGGCTCAGAGCGTCGGTAGGGAATTCAAGCTGCTGGGAGTGCACAGCAGGGAGACTGAGCGCAGGCTTGATTTTTCAGTCCATTACAGACGGGGCTGAGCAGACCGACAATCTCCCGATACTGCGGGGAGCCCACCTGCAATTTATCGACATGTGTTCGCAGTGAGCGAGCAACGCAATCTTGTGCCACCCCTGACCCAACGCGAGACATTGGGTTAAAAGCAAACAAAAAAAAACTGCGGATGCTGGAAATCCAAAACAAAAACAGAAACAGAAATACCTGGGAAAACTCAGCAGGTCTGGCTGCATCGGCGGAGAAGAGCACAGTTGACGTTTCGAGTCCTCATGACCCTTCAACAGAACTAAGTAAAAATAGGAAAGGGGTGAAATATAAGCTGGTTTAGAGGGGGGGTTGTTGGGACAAGAAGCCAGTAATAGGTGGAGATAACCAAAAGATGTCACAGACACAAGGACAAAGAGGTGTTGAAGGTGGTGATATTATCTAAAGGAATGTGCTAATTAAGAATGGAGAGCAGGACAGACAAGGTACAGATAGCTCTAGTGGGGGTGGGGTGAAATAATACTAAAAGGGCATAAAAGGTAAAGATAAACAATGGGTGGAAATACATTTAATGGAAATAGATGGGAAAAGAAAAATCTATATAAATTATTGGAAAAAACAAAAAGGAGGGGGAAGAAACGGAAAGGGGGTGGGGACGGAGGAGAGAGTTGGGTTATTTTCTTCCCTCCTACACTGAAGGTATGGGCTGGGGTATGGTTAGAGCAAAAAGGCCTCCATTCAATTATACATACGTGAGTTTAAGGCAGTAAAAGTATCAGCAGCTAGTTAAGCACGCAAGGTTCCTCCGCCACTCCTGCCTTCAAATACGCAAGCGTCCGGGAAGGATCACTAGGTCAAAATCCTGGAACTCCCTCCCTAACAGCACTGTGGGTGTACCTACACCACATGGACTGCAGCAGTTCAAGAAGGCAGCTCACCCCCACCTTCTCAAGGGCAATTAGGGATGGGCAATAAATGCTGACCCAGCCCACATCCTGTCAATACATTTTTTAAAAAAATCAGATAGCACAATGGCTTTGTTACTGAACTAGTTATCCAGAGGCCTAGACTAATGCTCCAGAGACTAAAGTTCAAATCCCACCGCAGCAGTTGGGGAATTTAAATTCAATTAATTTAATAAAGCTGGAGAAAAGAGGGGCCCCATGGAACGTGGATGCTAAACTGTAAGCTTAAAATTCCACATATAAGACAAGCGAAGAGGTGGTTGAAATTGCAAGAACAAAACGAACTCTTAAAAAGTCACATCCGGAAAGGAAAAGGTCAGTATTTCCGGCTATTTGATCAGAACTGAAAAAACTACAGGGATCTCTTCTCGAGGGCAAAGTGGAGGGCAGCAGAAAGAGGGGTTGACCTGGGCGTAGTTGGATGACGGACGTCACAGAGCAGTTGCAGACGAGCTACAGTGGATGTGTGAGGATGGAGCAAGACAGACGAGCGTGACATACCATGGCGGCAGGTCTCCTGGGCTACAAGCAGTGAATAAAAAACTAACATCAGTAATGGTGACCGTGAAACTACCAGGTTATTGCAAAGACCCCTCAGTTTCACTAATGCCCTTTAATCTACTGCCCTTAACTGGTCTGGCCTATAGGTGACTGCAGATCCACAGCAAAGTGGTTTGCGCTCAACTGCCCTCTGCAATGGCCTAGCAAGCAACTCAGTTGTATTCAAGACGTCGACTCACCACTATTAGAGACTAGAGATGCACAATAAATCCTGGGCCTTCCCAGTGAAGCCCACCTCCTGTGAGGGTATAAATGTGTAGCCGCTGTGGATCGATTTGCTTTCTCCCCGAGAGATTTTGCCTCAAAGCCTGGATTTTAAAAAAAAATTCTTTCATGCAGTGCGAGCATCGCTGGCAAAGCCAACCTTTGCTGCCCATCCCTAACTGTACTTGAACTGAACACTTCAGAGGACCACATCGCTGTGGGCCTGGAGTTACGTGTGGGCCAGACCAGGGAAGGATCTCCTTCCCTAAAAGGACATTAGTGAACCAGATGGGTCTTTATGACAATCGATGATAGTTTCTTGGTCACCATGGTGTTCAGTCTCCTGACTGGGTGGGAGTGGAGTGTTAGAAATAGTGCAAAATATCACCTGAGACCGAGCCAGTGGATTGGAGGGGACTCCAGTTTGAGACTCTGGCCTGTGATTAGGTGCCAGAATTGGCCTCAGTGCCCAAGACATGAGAGGAATGGAGGAAGTATAAAGAGGAAGGAAGATCAGGCTGGGTAGTTGTCCTTGTTTACTGTCCGTCCACCCTCACTGGAGACTGGACACATGCAAAAGCTTGGATAAGGACAGGCTGAGTTCAGCTCCCATGCTGACTCAACACTCAGCGTGAAACCTGGCTGCCACCATCAATAATGGCCGGTTGCGTGAAGCAGGGTGGGTCTGTCAGCGCCCACACTGACAAGTCAGCAGCTTCACCGAGCACAGGGACACCACAGAGCTTCACCTCCTGAAAAGCGGCAAGATGAAACGCTTGCTACAAGTTTGTCAATAATAAAAAAAAAGGTGGCTCTTTGCTTTTACACGGGAGTCAATAAATCCTGGGGTGGTAGCCTCGGAACGAAACTGACAAGTGTTTCTGTGACAGATATTTATTGACGCTTGTTGAAGCCACGAGGGGAGCAAGTGCTGGGAGGTTGTGGATTTAACCGGAATCTTATGGAGGTGTCACTAAGCCTTTTGACTAGCTGCCTATCCCAACATATCATTCCCTTTTAGCCTACAGGAGGCAGGCTATTGGGCAGGGAGAGCGATGTATCAACTCCATGGAAAGAGGGGTGCACAGCCCAATTTCTCCTTCCACTTTCCTGTATCCAGGTAAACACTGGAGATGCGGGACAGGTGAAGAGTGGATCACACCAACGGCTTCCCTCACATTATCACCAGTGAGTGGCTTTGGTGAAAGTTTAGCATAGCAAGCGCAAACTCAATCAGCAGCCCCTGTTATACCGGGTCAATTGAAGCCAATGGCAAAACATCGGGCAGAGTGTGGGATCAGCACAGTGGGCGGGATTTTACTCTCCCCCTGCCGGTGGGTTTGAAGGCAGGGGGTTCATTAAAATGCAGCCTGTTGCCTTCTCACCCCCTCCCCGCCTGCCCCCTACCTGCCTGCCCCCAACCCACCTGCAATTTTAAGGGAGGGCGGGGGAAGGTTTGGAAGCCCGCCCACCCTTGGGCCTATCGAGACCCTAAAGTAGCCAATTACCAGCCACTCAAAGGCCTCACCCCGTCCCTGCCAGTATTCTCCCTGCAGCAGTGGGGTGGCCCATATCATGCAGGAGGCCCGGCTGCTTCAGCTGTGCGGGGGCTGTCGGGTTGGCCGGGGGTTGGGGTGCAGGGGCGGGGAGATCCTCTTTTGTGGATCCCTTGTGCCCATTGCAGGCAACCTCCCCCCTACAGCCCCCCACCAATGGTGCCACTTTCCCATTTACCCTCCCACCCTAGGCTCTCAAATCCGGCAACGCCACCCCCCCCACCAACCCCCCCCACCACGATTACCAAAACCTGCCAAAACCCACCCCTTCCTCGCAACCCCCCCCCCCCACCCCCCCCCACCCTCACCACACCTGTGTGCGCGGCTCCAGTGATGATCATCATTGGCACTGCCTAGTGTCCCAGTGGTGCCCACTATCCCCGCCTGGCGCTGCTGGGACCCAACACAGCTGCTGGGCATCAATTGAAGCAGGACATCCTGTCCCAACTGGCCAGTAGATGACAACTGGTCTTACCACAGCCCCCCCGCCAAATCCGGCCACGTGCTACGAACAAAGACCATTTCCACGCCCATAACGTTGATGCAGATACAGGGTCTCACCGTCTCCGAGGTCTGGGAGGATATCACGTAGGGGGACAATCCCATGCCAGGGGACAGTGGGGCAACTCCTGCGGGGGCGCTAATCCTCCTGTGTTTTGACCAGTCTATCAGGGAGCATGTCTGCACGCAAAGGGTAGCAGAAATTGAGAACTCTTCCCACCCCCACCCCCACTCCCCACCTCCACCCCCCCCCCCAGAAAGCTGTTGAGGCTGGGGGCCTATTGAAAATTTCAACACTTGATTTTTTTTTTATATAGGCAAAGGTATTAGACGTTAAGGAACTTAGGGCCGATGGAGTCAAAATAGAGATTAGCCGAGGTTTAAGTGAGTGGCAGAATGTGTTGGAGCATCTGAATGGCGCATCCCTGTTCCTAATTACGGAATTAAGCCCTTGAATTTGAATAAGGGAAATAAATCACCAACCACCCCACCCCTTCCCCTTTAAAAAGAAAATGCAGAGCTAGGGGGGTGAAGCATTTCTCCCATTCCGTTGTGGATCAAATCTGCCTCGATCCCGCTTTCAGGCAGCGCATTCCCGATTACAACTCACGATGCAAAAAAAAACAAAAAAAAAGCTTCCTCGTGTCACCTCTGGTTCTTTTCCCCCCACCCCCCTGTGCCCGTGGTTGTTTACTCTGTCAAACCTTCTTCTAGCTCTGATGACAGATTGTCGGCCTGAAATGTCAACTCGGTGCCTGGCCCCCACCTCGGCCGAGGGTCCGCTAAGCGCTTTCCAGCATTTTCCCTTCTCGCTTTCCGGCAGCCGCAGTGTTTTTTTTTGCTTTGGCTGGTGTGGGACATGAGGGCCCCGCGGTGACGAAATGTGAGACTCGGGCCAGAGGAGCAGAGAAACAAAGTCCCGAATAAACATGTTTTGAAACCTCAATCCAATAGTGTCAAACTTATTGGAGGGATTAGTGTCACCTGCAAACTTTCTGCGCTGGCTGAGTTCCAGGCATTTAGAACAGAACCATTAGCGAGGCAGGCTATATAGCAGCATCCAAAGTTCCTAGTAACCAGTGTACATGCTATCAAAACAAAGGAAAGGGCCCTGAATCAAATATGCAACGGCTGCCTGCCAAACCTGCATAGTCCATTCCCACTGCTGCTGGAGAGTGAACTACGCACTACCTTACAGGGAAGAAAACAGGGGTGTGCACATTGTAATGCTACAGTAGCTAAACACACTTGGACATAAAGGTTAAATAGCCGCTGAATTACTTGTTCGGCTTCTCGGAGAAAGCCGAATTAACTTGTTTGCCAAAAAACATTAACCATCATCACCGCTAACTGTCGGGGAACATGACATAAAGCAGAATCCTGTTCCATCTGGCTGCTTTACTCAAAGGACCCCCCTTGCTCTTTTTTTATATAAAAAAAACAAGTCAGAGACCTGCGTGGTCACGTGTGAAAGGGAAAAGGGCCACACTGCATCGATCTGGATGTTACCGGGCTCGGTCAACACTGTACGTTTTAAATTTAAATATAAGGCAAACCAGCTTATTTTTCAAATTGTAGCATCCATACTTTGGCATTCGATTTATTAGGCTCTGGTAACAGTCCAGCGTCACTGCTGAGATCCGAGGCGCTGTTTGGCAACTCAGGGGGCTGTCAAATGATGGATTGGTTCTGTGAACAAAATATCAGCAGCAAAATGGTCCCCAAGCTGGGCAAGCAAAGAGTCTCAGCATTAGCAATCGTGTAGGACATGCTGTTGCTATCTAACATTTGCCACAAGGGGGCAGATCAGTTTGCTTTCTCTTAATCAAACAGCAGCACAAATTCTTAGCCAACCCAGTACAACCCAGTGTCCTTCCATTTAAATGTAATCTGAGGGGAAGCAGAGCAAGAAGAAAAGATGGTAACAGATTGCACACTAAGCAATGTTCAGGCTTTCGATTTGTTTCTTTACTTCAATGCACAGTGATACGCACGCCCCTCGATGGAGTTTGATCGCCCCCACCATGTCCCTCGATTCCCTGAAACGCTAACAATCTATAATCAGAGTCTTGAATACAACCAACAACTGAGCGTCCACAACCCGCTAGGGGAGAGGCTTCCAGAGATTCACAACCCCTCGGGTGAAGAAATTTCTCTTCGTCTCACCCCTAAACGGACGATCCCTTGTTCAGTGACTCTGACTCTGTGATCTGGACCCCCCCCCGACCCCCATCAAGGGAAACATTATCTCAGCATCTGCCTGTCAAGTCTCCGAAGAAATTTATATGTCTCAACTGGAACACCTCGCATGCTTCTAAACTCCAGGGAACATCGGCCTGGGTGACTCAATCTCTCCTCATGGGAAAAACCTCCCCATCCCAGGAGCCAATTGAGTCCAAAGCCAAGGGTCATATAAATTAAAAAGGTTGCCACCAATAAATTAAATAAAGGTTTCGGGAGAAACTTCAGCAGGAGAACCGGAGAGGAAATGCTTCCTACTTCCCTCTGAAATGTTTCAATTCAAGCCGGGAACACTGAAGAGCAAACGCTTTCAATTCTCAAGCTTCTGATCGTTGTGCACGTGCCCCTCCTCCCTCTCCCCAACCCACCACCTCATCTGAAAGACAGCACCCTCCGGCAGTGCAGCGCTCCCTCAGTACCGCACTCGAGTTTTGGCCTTTATTTTTGTGCTTAAGCCCTGGAGGGGGACTGGAAGCTGAGTGAAGGAGGCCCATGAGAAGCATAAACACCAGCACCGACCAGTTGCACCCGGTGGGTGATTACAGGAATCTTAGAAACCTGCAGTGCCTCGGAAGAAGTTTATATGTTTCAACTGGATCGCCTCGCGTGCTTCTAAACTCCAGGGAACGTAGGGCTGAACTACTCAATCGCTCCTCATCGTCCAAACCTCCCCATCCCAGGGACCAATCTAGTCCTGGGGTGGAGGCTATTCGGCCCATTGTACCCATGCTGGCTCTTTGGAAATTGCAGTCATGTTTAGTTCCACACTTCTGCATTTTGTCTGCTTTCCTCACCCACAACTACCTAACTGCGCTTTTAAAATCATTTAAGGAATCTGCTTCCACAACGCGAGAATGTTCCGGCCGACAACTCATTATTAAGAAAACTCTCCTCTCTAGATCCTTTCAGCAATGACTTTGAATCTCTGACCTCCTGGATATCGCCAGAGGGGATAACATTTCACTGGCTGCTCTTATCAATATCTCTCACCCTCTATCGGATTACCTCTTAACCAACCTTCTCTATTCCAAGGAGAACAGCCCTAACTTTTCCAACACCGCCTCATAACTGAAGTCCCTCATTCCAGTAGTACGTTAATCCTTGGGTTACACGTGTTTGTGCTATCTGCCAAATTTAATGGAAAATTACCATGGGGCATTGCAGCAAGTTATACAGATAGGGAGCGCACACAATTCAACTGGGGACTTTGATGATTCCCTTCACAGTCTCTGTCTCTGTTATTGACTTTAGGGTCCCTGGGATAAAGAGGGGAAAATAGCTTGTGGTTCACTTTGTGACCACTGGTTAGATCTCAGCTGTGAAGTATTGCGTTCAATTCCGGGCCTCATGCTTACTAAGGGTGTCATGGCCTGGGAGTGGGTGCAGAGGAGATTTACTAGAATTATACCAGGGATGAGGGACTTCAGTTATGTGGAGAGGTGAGAGAAGCTGGGCAACCTTAGAAACCTACAGCGCCTCGGAAGAAGTTTATATGTTTCAACTTGATCGCCTCGCACGCTTCTAAACTCCAGGGGACATAGGGCTGAACTACTCAATCGCTCCTCATAGTCCAAACCTCCCCATCCCAGGAAGGGAGCTTAACAGAGGAATTCGAGATTCTGAGGGGTTTTTGGGCAGAATAGGTGGGGAGATATTGCTTCAACCGGCAGGAGGATGACGAGCAGAGGGCTCCGATTTAAGATATTGGGCAACCAAAACAGCAAAAATGCACACAGTCGTGATCTGGAATGTGCTGCCTAAAAGGCTGGTGGAATGAGACTCAAAAGTAATTTTCAAAAGGTAAACACTAGGAAAGGAGAAATTTGTTATGAGGAAAAAGCAGCAGGAGGTGGGACTAATGGGATAGCTCTTTCAAGGAGCCAGCACACTCATGATGGGTGGAACGGCCTCCTCCTGCGCTGTATGATCCCACGGTCGCTATTCAGTGATAACCGCGTGCCTTGGCGGGAGAAACCTGAATAGGCAACGGCCTTGCTCACTGTCACCCACGAATGGTGAAGAACTTCCAACGTGATGGGACAGGACAGACACTCACCTGGCACTGCCTTCAGGAAAGGGTGCAAGGGTGGGGAGTGTGAGAAAAAGAAAATAAAACTTACTCGCATATGGTTAAAGAGATCTCAATCCAGTATTAAAGGACTTTTGGAAAAGTGGGCAGGAGGGAAAAAAGGATGGAGTAAACGAAAGGCAAATGAGGAAAACTGACTCTTTCCACAATCAATTTATTGGTGGGACCAGCATTCAGAATAGCCCAAAACAGCTGTAAACGCTGACCGCTGCAGCACTGTGTAAAATAGTGGAGCTGAAGCTTAATTAATTTCTCTAAGACACATATATATGCAGCGCATGCTGCAGCGCTTTTAAATATTTACACATTCTGCACAATCTCTTATCCCGCTCATTAATAGTGAACTGCACAGAGACCTCTCAAATGCTAATGTCATTATGATGCCAAGAGGCTAAATGCGTTTTAATTTGCCTCCCAAATGCAATAAAGCTCAAAACTAATCTGTTTTTGAAGGCTGCAGAGAGGGTCAGAGAGAATAAAGGGATACCGTCTCTGTAATTAAAATAACATCGTGTCGGGTGGGTGTCTCTCAAGATCTGCAGAAAGTCTTCCACTGTCTGAAGCCACAATCCTCAAGAACGAGAGTTATTTATCATATTTTGTATTTATTGTTATCTCATTGTAACATGTGAAATTCTTAACGGGTTTGAGAGTGTAGGTGTAGAAAGGCCCTTTCCCCTTAGTCGGGAAACCTAGAACATGGGGTCACCATATCAGAATAAGGCGCCAGCCATTTAGGACTGAAATAAAGAGAAACTTCTTCCCTCAAAGGGCTGTGATTCTTTCGGATTCTCTACCCCGGAGAGCTGGGCATCCTCGGTCAATGAGCACATTCAAGGCTTAGATACACAGATTGTGGGAGAATCATGAGATTTGGGGATCAGGCCGAAAAATGTGGAGTCGGGGTCGAAAATCAGCCATGATCTTACTGAATGGCAGAGCAGATTTGAGGATCGTTTACCTTACTCCTTCTCCTGTTTCTTATGTGCCGCTTTAAACATCTCACTGCCAGTGTGTGGAGTGCAAGAAATAAACTGCGTAGCTTCTAGTCACATCTCTCAGGAACATTTCAAATTGGTTCACTTCCAATGGATTACTGTGAAGTGCAGTGACCATTGTTACATAAGACAGCAGCCATTTTACACATAGCACAGCCACTCCAAGTCTCGGAGATTTGCTTGGGACATGATGGTGAACCTGGATGCTCGAACCTCATGTTTTTCTTTGAATGCTGCAATGGGATCCTTAAGTCCACAGGTGTCAATAGAGTTAGCAATATAACGGGCTGGATAAAACATAACTGGTCTTCACGTGACACACGTCAATTATAAAAGCATGAACATTATCTTGTAACTCAATTTCCTGACACTGAGGTTAAAAGTATTACCGGATTGAAAAAAAAATGTAACACATTGCAATCTCTCTCTCTCCTTTCACGTTGTACCTGGCCTATGGATTTAATAGGAGCAAGCAAACCCTCGGTAATGTTTGTCTGTGTTCACAACCCCCTGCTCGGAGGTCACAGCGGTGGTGCTTGGGAATCACCACAGGTGCAAAGACGTCATTTCTGTCAAAGGATAGGGAGCCATGAATTTAGGACTCAGTGACCTTTGGCGTGCACACCTGCTGAGGGGACTGGAAGAGCTGGCCAGCCAAAAGGAGCACGACACAGGCGAGGCCTGGATGTTGCTTTGACCTCTATCGTCAGGGAGGATATAGACAGGAGCCATGTTAACAACAGCAAGGAGCAAATACCGTCAGCGCTGTGGTAACGTACCGTCAAGCAGCCCATCAGACTCTGCTCGAAAGGACGTTGAAAGGCACGTGGGTCACCACACCAGTCAAGGAGCTCAGTGGCAGCAGTCTGGAAGTTTGCAGGGTTCTGTAAATGCTGCAACAAAGAGAGAGAAACTCAGTTCAACTGATAGAAAGTGAAAAGAACAGTTAGATACACAAGTTCATATAAGATCCATCAGATGTACAGCAGTGCGCAGCCCCAGGATGCCAACCAACGGAGCCCTTGCATTCCCCCCAGATGTGCCTGTGCCACCTCCTGACACTATTAACGGGTTAAGGGCTCAGGTATTGCAAGGTTTCGCAGCAGAACAGGAATTAACACAGTTTAAATGTAGAGCTTGCCCAGTGCTGAAAATTCCTTTTTGCATTTTGCTACAATCAGTCTTAGAGCCTCCAGGGTAAGAGTGGCTATTATCCAGTCATGAGATGTTGCAAATCTAAAATAAAAACTGAAAACGCTAGAAATGCTCAGCTGGCCAGGCACAATCTGTGGAGAGAAAAATAGAGTTAATACTTAAAGTTGATGGGCCGAAGGGCCTCTTCTGCACTGTGAGATTCTGTGATGAGTTCTGATGTAAGGTCATCAACCTGAAACATTAAATCTGCTTCTTTCTCCACAGATCTTAACTGACGTGTGTGTGTCTGTGTATGTGTGAGTGTGTGTGTGTGTCTGTGTGTGTGTGTGTCTGTGTGTGTGTGTGGTGTGTGTGTGTGTCTGTGTGTGTGTGTGTGTGTGTCTGTGCGTGTGTGTCTGTGTGTGTGTGAGTGTGTGTGTGTCTGTGTGTGTGAGTGTGTGTGTGTCTGTGTGTGTGTGTCTGTGTGTGTGTGTGTGTTGTGCGTCTGTGTGTGTGTGTCTGTGTGTGTGTGTGTGTGTCTGTGTGTGTGTGTGTGTGAGTGTGTGTGTCTGTGTGTGTGTGTGTGTGTGTGTGTGTCTGTGTGTGTGTGTCTGTGTGTGTGTGTGTGTGGTGTGTGTGTGTCTGTGTGTGTGTGTGTGTGTGTGTGTGTGTGAGAGTGTGTGTGTGTGTGGTGTGTGTGTGTGTGTGTGTGTGTCAGATGGCAATACAATCAGGCTGCATTCTAATGTCCCCTTTATCAAATAGCCCAGCAACACTCCCTTCAGAATCTCATGCATGAGGATGGAGCAAAGACTGGAGGTGTAACAGCCGAGAGTTATGGAACTGAACCCTCGGAACATGGAGGAGGAGGAGAAAGGGAGAGAAAAACTGACAAAACATAACAACAACCTTTCATCAAACAGATTGAAATGCTGAAGGGATGTTAAATCATTGCACACAAGATGCCCAAACCTCTGCCAAGCCCCACTTGGCAAGCTTTCAGTTTCAATATCTAATTCGGAACCATCTTCAAATCTTTCAAAGTCTGTTACAAAAGAGATTAAAACCCATAATCATACAGCATTAAAATTTTATGTGCACCTCGTTACTTGTGGTATTCACAAAGACTTCTGGCCCCCTTGACCATTGCCCTGCAGTTGGCAAAGATTATTAGGCTTTGCAACAAGTAAAGTGAGATAAAGGTTCCTTTGCGTATTCATCTTGCAGAGGACTACAATGGAACATTAATCTCCATTCGAGAGTGTGAGAGCACTGTGTTCCTTTCAGATAATGGGGAAGGAAATTGGTATCTCTGGTCAATTTCCACACCCAAAGCTGACATTGGAAAGAAGGATTCTGAATGACTGCCCCGACATGTTCCTTGCACGTTAGTCTTTCCGTTGGACAAGTTCAAGATGAAGGGGTGTGGGGCAAAACTTCCTGTTCTTTGTTACGTGCCCTGTAATTCTGCACTTTGTTCAAAAATAAACGCTCTATCTACTGAAAATTAACAACACAGGTTGAAGCCAGCAGTCAATAAGGTCATTAAAAAAAAAAACCACATGGATGCTTTGTTTTATAAACAGAAACAGAGTACAGAAGCAAGATGATATTCTAAGCCTTTATAAAGCCAGGAGTTTGGCCTCCACTGGAATACTGTGTTCAATTCTGGGCACCACACTTTAGGGAGGTTGCCAAGACCTTGGGGCAAAGGAGATTTACCAGAACAATAGAAAGGATGACGGACTTCGATTATACGGAGAGGCTGGAAGGGTTGCAACTGTTCTCCTTAGAGCAGAGTAGGTTATTGAGAGATTTAAAAGAGGTGCTCAAAACGATGAGGGATTTTGGAGATTAAATAAGGAGAAGCTGTCTCCACTGGTAGGAAAGTCGACAACATGAGGAAACGAATTTAAGATAATTGGCGAAAGAATTAGAAGGGAAACGCGGGAGTTTTTTTTGTGCTCTGAGTTATGATAATCAGCAATGCACTGCCTGAAAGGGCAGTGACAGCAGATTCAATGGTAAGTTTTCAAAGGGAAATGGGCACATATTTGAAAAGGAAAAAAATTGGAAGTCCATGGGAAATGAGTGGGATTAATTGGATAGCTGCTTCAAAGAGCTGCATAGGCAAGGCGGGCTGAATCTTATTCTACCCGGTAAAATTCGATGATCTGAGGCTCCTACTAAAATGGAAACCACATTGCGAGTGGTGTTGCCAACCCTGCAGGGCTGGCCTGGAGTCTCAACAGAATTAAAGATCAATCTCCAGGGCACTGTTGTGTGCAACCCTCGAGAAAAACCATCGGGACATCTCTGTGAACTTTTCTCTTTCCCAGATATAAAAATATTGAAAATGGGTGGGGGGGGGGTGGGGAGGAGAAAAAAGGCTCTTTGACGGACAGTCAAGCATGAGCCAACTGGCTGTCTTTTTGGCTTTCCAGTTGGTGTAGGATAGCAGTACATCACAAGGGTGGGTGCAAAATAAAAACAGAAAAAATGCTGGAAAAACTCAGCAGGTCTGGCAGCATCGGTGGAGAGAGAAACAGAGTTAATGTTTCGAGTCCATATGACTCTTCTTCAGAGCAAGGATGGATGTGTTGGCCAACTAATGGGCTGGAGCATGGGGGCAAGTCACGTGATGAAATCTCCAGGAATACATTTAATTACAGTGGACAACCCTAATTGGGGGCAATTTCCTCTGTGCTTTGAGTATCAAAGGGGTTTCATTGCACAGTGTGCGGTACATCTCCTTTCAATGGATGTGGGCATCACTGGCAAGACCAGCATTTATTGCCCATCTGCAATCGTCCTCGAGAAGGTGCTTGGTGAGGCAGCTTCTTGACAACGGAGTGACTTGCCGGGCCATTGCAGAGGGCAATTAAGAGTCAACCGCATTGCTGTGGGTCTGGAGTCACATAGAGGCCAGACCAGGTAAGAATGGCAGATTTCCTTCCCTAAAAGGACATGAGTGACCCCGGTAGGTTTTCGCAACAATCCTGTAACTTCACAGTCGCCATGACTAAGGCAAGCTTTTTGCTGTCAGATTTATTTAATTAATTGAATTTAAATTCCCCAGCTGCCTTTGAGAGATTTGAACTCTTGCCCCCAGGTCAAGAATCCAGGCCTCTGGAATACTAGTTCCCCAACATAACCGCTGTGCTACCTTTGCTGAGCATGGCCTGTACCAGGGCCTTTCTGAATGAATAAATATTCCACAGATAGCCCAAGTGTATTTATGACTTTTAAACAGTTTTCTAGGTGTAACATGGTGAAAGGAATATATTAATAGGGGATCTGAAAAAGATGTACAGCATAGATCAAGTTAAAGTCCTGATACTGCTACTCCATCGCTTTGTCTTTTAAATTCCAGTGAGGTTATATGTCTGAGCAAAGCATTTCAATAACTGCAAGTAGGTGATGGATTGGGTTTCCCTTGCCGGCTTCAACCTTTTATTCCTTACTGTGTGACCCAGATAACTATCCTTTTCAAAACAACTGTCCATTTTGATGCACTGTCCTGCTCCTTAATCTTCCCCTCTTCTCATCCTCGCTGAAGATTAGCTCACGTAACCTGTAGCGATGTTCAACAGACACCCAAGTATTCACCTTCATCTCCCCGACACCCAAGGTCTCTGACCTTAAGGCTAAGGTTACAGCTTTCTCACTGAATCTAATCCTGATTGTATTCACAATCTTGTGTTGCTACTGAGAACTGATGAGGACATGTGGGGCTAAACAACTTGGGAGAAAACTCTCAAAATAAAGCAAATCGCCTTCTGATCAGATGATATTAGGACGCAGAACAGTTTTATACTGAAAAAGGCTCCAAATTCTTTGCTGACTGGTAGCACTAATCTATAAAGACAAACTCCATTGTTGTCCCACAGATTAAAAATTGGTTATATTCAAATCTTTGGATTTACTGCATGCCACCTTACACATGAAGTTAAAGGCTCTGCCCAAGGTTCAGCTGTGGCACAGGGAGTAGCGCTATCACCTCTTGAGTCACAAGATTCGGGGTTCAAGTCCCATGCCAGGGCTTGGACACAAAAACCTACAGCAAGAGTGCAGCGCTGTCTTTCTGATGAGATGCTAAAGCACGGACCCACCCGCCTGCTGGTTGGGTGTCAAAGGCCCCATGCCACCATCTCGAAGAGGAGCAGGGAGGGGTTCTCCCCAGTGTCCTGGCCAATATTCATCCCTCAATCAACATCACAAAAACAGATTACCTGATCGTTACCCACATGTCTGTTTGTGGGATCTTGCTGTGTGCAAATTGACAGCCGTATTTCCTACATTACAACAGTGGCTACTCTTCAAAAGCACTTCATTTGTTTTAAAGCTCATCGAGATGTCCAGTGGTTATGAAAAGCGCTATATAAATGAAAGTCTTTCCTTCTTATTAAGCTGAGGAGACGTTTTTTTGTCTCTGTCATGAAGTTACTAATGTACATAATGTTACTGGAAATTATTTTTTAAAAATAGAGGTTTAGTGTGTGGGTGTGTCGGCGTGTGTTTTAATTGGATTAAAGCCAGCTCATCTGGGTGCTTTGATGTATAGTAGTTTGAGATGTAAACAGAGGAGGTAAAGAGTGCATTTGCATTTTGTTGAATAGGGCATTCAAGCAGGGGAGTGGAATCTTGCACCTAGACAGGAGAGACCAAGCAATGTTTATATTACTGATAAAATTGGTACTATGAAAGGGGTTTTGTTAGAAGAGGTGGTGTTCAAAGGGCCTGGTGATACAATGAGAATTTACATTCAAAGGGTAGGCTGGGTATAACCTGAGGGGAGTTGGTGTGTGCAGGGCAGAGGCATGTAAGATCAAAGCAACTGTAAGCCTACAATAGTCTGCAAAGGAACCAAATTATAAGGAACCTCATTTTGAATTTGTAAAGTGTCTACTCAAAGTCCATGGGTTGATGTTGCCTTAGCGGAGATTAGTTTGGGAATTTGTTAAAAAGTTATGATTGTGGCCATGTGTGTGTGTTTAATACCTTGTTGTAAATTAACAAATGTCACTTAAGGACCTTATTCCATCTGCGCCACAATTTTTCAGTCTGCGGGTATAGGCTGGGGCACGGAAAACAGCCTGGCAGCTTTCACTGCACGGGTTACCTCCTTCGGGTGGGGCGGGGGGGCGGTCCCTGTGCCCATTGGGGGCACCCCACGATGGTAACCCCCTTCCCCACTAGCCTCTCGAATATGACCCACCCCCTCCCCAACTTTTGCTGGGGTCTCGCACCCAAAAATCCCCGGACTTCACGTCTTCCCCCGGGGCGGCCTGCAGTCCCGGCAGTGGCCACTACCGTCTTCTGGCACTGGTGGGAAGGCAGAGCAGCACTCTGGCGCAGGGCTTCCTGTACCAGAAGGGCAGAAGTCCCACTCTGACCCAATTCAGGCTGCCTCTCGTGTATTATCACTGCGGGGAGCCTGATTTCACATCGGCGGAGGGCCGACTGCCTTTTAACTCGGTGGTGGGTGGCGGGGGGGAGTCCGTCCCTCCCCAAAATCCACCCCCACCCTACCGAAGACGATCCTTTATAGTGAACTGATAATTGGGTAGAAATTCAGTCATAGCCAACAGAACAAAGCAAAACAGACACCCATGAGTGAGAAATCCTTGCTTGTGGTAAATAAGCATGGCTAGAAACCAGTCATTGATTACTGATATATATATATTAGTATTAATGCTAAGCATCTCTTATTATTAGGCCAGTCATATTGCTGATGCTGAATGTTAATGCCAGGTCTTGCCTGAAAAGGCTTAGATTTCCAATCTAACGTAACCAGGACCTACTGTTTAATCTGCAGTTGTTCATTCTGAGCACCAATAGGTCTCACCCAGTCACTGTAGTACACAGTGAAGAAACGGAGATGGTATTCTGTCTTTCTTTTTTGATATTGAACTTTTCTTAAAGGGTTACTAATGCAGCGCAGTAATCTGTGTGCGCGCGGGGAACGTGGCGCAGTGCCATTCTGGGGGTAGCATCAGCCATGGCAAGTACAACAGGAGCCTGAAGAGGTGCTCAGGTTCATCAAAGTCACATTACCAGGGAGCCCCAGGGGCACTGCTTTATTGTTGATGCTGCAATACTGTGACATGACATAACCATTTTATAATTAAAGGGCTGCAGACTCGAATTCTGTAATTGCCGCACACGGGGCCATTAGGATTTGCCACCCGGCAATCGTCCCAACAGCAAGGTGAACCGGTGCGGCACAGGGGGGAATCACAGCAAACGCAAACAGGTGCTCCCAGCGTGAGGATTCCAAGAGAAGCTTGAATTCCTGATCTGAAAATTAAATAAGTTCATATTGCACCAGTTTAGCTCATATTTTTAAATTGCACGAACATGCTTAGGTTACCAATTTAGAAAAGGAAAACAAAGTTCAGCATTACTGAAACACTGCTGACATAGCTTTGGTTTGGTGCGGTCTCATCAACACCGTGTTTAGCTGACCTTCCATCTCCTCCGTCTTCAACCACTCACACAACAAAATAAGATAAGCGGGGACACGTCGGAATTTGGGTTAAACGCACTTCGCAGTGTCCGTGGTTTTTTAAAAATAAAAGTGTAGTAGATTATTCCTGGTGGCCAAGATGGGGCAATTTGCTCCCGAATTCTGTTCTGAATGATGAATTTTGATTCTGCATGGCCTCCCCCACTGCCACCCTATTCCTCTTTCGCAGGTTGCTGCGTCTCACCAGGGCTGCGGCTTTTTACAGAAACTGTTTTCCCCTTGGGGACCAGCTAAAATTAATGTCAGCTGCCGACTGCCTCTCCAGTAATGACATAGTGGAGCTTCTGTAGTGCAGCTAATTTCTCCGGAGCAGCAGAGCTGAGGGGGAATAAAATGCTGCAGCCACCTTGGGCGTCTTGTGCTCAAGAGACAAAAATAAAAAAAGGACTGCACACAAACGTCCAGATACGGAGGATGTTTGCGACAATGAGGTGGTCTGTTGAAAAGAACATTTAATCAGAGATCAAGGTCATGCCCCACACATTCGACATGGTTTGCTTAATGCGAACAAATGGATAAAGAGAGTTTTCTTGTCAGCTGAGTGTTCCTAGTGGAAGGCAATACTCCGGTGATACTACGCACGGCATTCTCTGTTTTAATGGTGACAGTTGTTCGTGGGGCTGCAGTGTATAAGATGAGGAAAAAGACACGGAAGTTCAGTCCAGCTAAGCTGGTTAACAGCACCAATACCGTAAATGACAAAATATACACGTCCTGAGAAAGAACGGGCGCCACTTTAGTTTACTGATCGGATGTGCCAAATCTCAGCAATCGTGTAGGAGGCCAGGGGAAGATTTTCCATTAATTGCCCTCAAGCCTGTTTTTTTTTAAAACATTCGCCCCCTCTGGGATGGCAGCATCGTTGGCAAGGCCAGCATTTGTTGCCCATCCCCTAAGCACCTTCGATAAGGTGGTGGTGAGCCGCCTTCCTGAACCGCTGCAGTCCGTGTTGTGTAGGTACACCCACTGTGCTGTTAGAGGGGGCGTTCCAAGATTTTGACCCAGCGACAGTGAGGGAACGGATATAGATAGGCGAATACCGTGAACGGTTTTGGTCCCCTTATCTAAGGAAAGGTACACTGGCGTTGGAGGCAGTCCAGAGAAGGTTCACTAGGTTGATCCCGGGTATGGAGGGATTTTCTTATGAGGAGAGACTGAGTCGGTTGGGCCTGTACTCATTGGAGTTTAGAAGAATGAGTGGCGACCTTATTGAAGCATAAAAGATTCTTGGCAGGCTTGACAGGGTAGATGCTGAGAGGTTGTTTCCTCTTGTGGGAAATTCCAGGACCAGAGGGCATAATCTCAGAGTAAGGGGTTGCCCATTTAAAACAGAGATGAGGAGGAATTTCTCCTCTCAGAAGGTAGTGAATCTGTGGAATTCTTTACCACAGAGGGCTGTAGAGGCTGGGTCGTTAAGTATATTCAAGGCTGAGATAGACAGATTTTTTAATCAGTAAGAGAATCAAGAGTTAAGGGGAAAAGATAGGAAAGTGGAGTTGAGGATTATCAGATCAGCCATGATCTCATTGAATGGCGGAGCAGACTCGATGGGCCGAATGGCCTACTTCTGCTCCTACGTCTTATGGTTTTATAATTCCAAAATCCTCCATGTGTAAACGGCTCCTGTTAAGTGAGGTTGTGCAATAAGAATTCCACTCTTGGGACAGTGCAAACCCATAGCACCAAACTGCCCCAAAATTAGGCAATCTCAGTCAGAGAATGCAGTCCGTGGCTGTGGAGGTGATCATGGTGATGAACCTTTATGGTTTTGGCAATAATTGCAATGTTCCGCAGTTTGCCGTATACTTGTTGTGCGAGGGAGGTCACCGACATTCTCCACTCACTGCGAGCGAGCTCCATGTCTTCCTCTCTTGCTCGAGGTGAGCCGCTGCTTTTTGACTGCGTGTCGGGAGAGCCTCTGGGGCATCTTTCCTGCTTCCCCCTGAGCTCCACCCAGGCCTTCCGCAGAGCGTCCAAAAAAAGCTTGCAGCTCGCTCCGTTTAAAACCGCTTCCGGGGTCAGATTCACTCCCGGCCCAACTGCCAGGGTCTACCCCCCAGCTACAACGCACCTGCTTCTTTAAGCAGCGTCGGCTAGCTTCAGGAATTTACCATCCAGGGCTTTCTGCTAGTGCGTGCAGCTGAGGAACTGCACAGTCAGTGCAGGATGCACGGCACATAGCTTCCAGTCAAAAGAGCAGGCTGTGTGAAGCAGGCATTCTGTCTGCGGTACACTGATTGGGCGCAGATTAATTATGCGCCGAGATCCCGTGCTCATTTTCAGGGATACCCAATTTACCCAATTATGCCTCGATAGTGTGCAGAACAAAACACTTCCTTAAATCAGTTCATCCTACAGAATTCTCCATTTGCCAAGTTGCCAAATTGGCACTGTGCACTCAGGGTAGATGCCAAAGAGAATCAAAGGCACCTGCCCACAGGGCGAGGAGGTACCTGCAGGCAGCTTCTCATGCCCTCATAGTCGCAGTGGCCTGAATTTCCCTCACTCGCTCATTGTCCTGGTGGATTTAACTCGCCGCCCCAGGCTGTGGGTGGTTAGCGATGCTGAGAAACAGCGGGGCCGATTGGACCCTGATGCTACAAAGTTAAACCGGCCCACCAGGTCTGCAGGTACTCTGACGGGATTATGTTGGTTCAAGTCCCAGGATCGCCCGTCACACCCAATCGCCCGCTCGCTGCGATTTTCTCGAGTTGTAGCCAGGCCATCTACTCAACGGTCACAGGGCAGGACATGTTTGTAACGTGAGACTGAGTCGATGGTCCTCCTAGAGCTCGTTCTCATCAGTGTTTTTCACCTTTGAGTACGCCTTCCCCTCTCCCTGGTTTACACTCACCCGGAACCAGGAGATCCCCACACTGTGGCCCGGGAGCTCCAATGGAGTCGCAGAGGCCACAGTTTGGGGTGGTGACCCCTTGCCCCTCTTCCAAGGCAGCAATGGTGACTGTGGAGAGGAGGCTGCCCAGTCTGGAGGCTCTAGTGGGTCAGATCTGGGCCCCACTGGATCGATGTCACCTAACAGCCAGGGGAGACGGTGAGCCCAAAGCGCTCTTCAATATCAGAAACCACCTTTAGCAGGGTGTTTGAGCGGTCAGGGATGTTCGTGCACCCACTTAGCACAGGCACAAACCACCAAGTGTAACTCAATTACTGACAGAGTGCGGGGGAAAGCAGGAGGGCTTATAGCTGAGCTGGGAATGAGAGTGGCAGCTTCAAACTTCACTGCATTTCTGCTCCTGTCCACCTGTTGTACAGGCTCCTGACCCCAGGATAGTGACTGGGTGTGTGGGATTAGGAAGAGGCACTGGTTTGTGTGTGTGCATGTGTGTGTATATGTTTGTGTGTGTGTGTGTTTTTGAATGTGTGGGTGTGGTGAGGTGGGGTGGGGGTGAAGAGAGGGGTTGGGAAGCCGGGTGTTGGGGGGGTGCAGGGTAAGAGTGCTGTGAAGAGGGACCTGAATGTGTGTGCGCACACACGCATGATAGGGTGTGGGCGCGGGAAGAGAGGCATGTGTATGGGGGGGAGGGGTGCTGTGTGCATGTATGTGGGGGGCTGGTTGTGGGGGACAGGGGTTGATTACAATGAGTGAGGGGTGGAGGAGAGGGGCTGCACTGTGTCTTCTATAACCCTGTGTGTGAAAAAGTGCTTTCTGGCACCATCCCTCAGCAGCCCAGCTATAATATTAAGGATGTGTCCCTTGGTTCTGAACTCTCCCAACTGAGGAAATAGTTTCTCTTCGTCAAATCCTTTAATCATCTTAAACAGCTCAGTTCAGATCAACACCAAATCTTCTATATTCAAGACAATAGAAGCCTGATGTATGCAACCACCCTTTATAACTTAGCCCTTTTAGCCCAGTATCAGAGTTTAATTTTAACACAGGAATGTTTTCCCTCATTCTTAGGCCACTTTGTTTTTGAACAGACAGCCCTTGAACTCTCTGCCTTCTGAAGCTGGGAGTCACTCAGTTTCCTGGGCAGTCTAGGGGTCAGAGTACCCCCCCCATTCCCATTTGCTGCCACATCCAAAAAAAAAAGGTCTGTTTTGATTGGACGTTTTAAGTAAGGCTGAATTCAGAATGGCGGGGCAACTTTCAACACTTTATTTATTTTTATAAACACCACAAATTCCAGGTTTTTGGAATCTGCTCTCATTTTAGAAAGAAATAAGCCTTTGCTGCTTTACCTGCTTTTTAAAAAAAAATCTTAAAAGTCTCTTTCATGGGATGTGGGCATCACTGTCACTGTCTTGTGTGTGTAGCCCATCCCTCATCGCTCTTGGAACTGAGTGACTTGCTCAGCCACTTCATGGGCAATTAACGGTCAACCTCATTGCGGTGGGCCTGGAGTCATGTGTAGGCCAGACCGGGTAAAGACGGCAGGTTTCCTGCCCCCGAAGGACACGAGCGAGGCGGATGGGTTTTAAAGAACAATCGGTGATAGTTTCATGGGCCCCATTACTGAGGCTAGCTTTCTATTCTAGATTTATTAAGTGAATTTATATTCCGGCAGCTGCCGTGCTGAGATTTGAACCCATGTCCCCAGTGCTTTGGCCTGGGCCTCTGGATTACTAGTCCCAGTAACATTACCATTTATACCACCATCTCCCCCTTCTGCCAGCTGCCATTGGCCATTTGAGGAGGAAGCCCGTTTACAAACAGACGCCTTTTTGACTGATTTTTTAGCCAACTGAGATCTAGTTCACTTCCTGATGGAGGGTGTCTTGCTGGGGTTTGATTACACAGAACTCCGTAGCTGTCAACAGAACCTTCCCCCCAATTGCCACTCTTCACATGAGAGCTGGGACATTGAGCATAGAAGGCGTAATGTGTGGGCCCAGTTATTCCTCACCCAATGCTGTGCTTGTGAACTGTCCAGCAGGAGTCACCAGGTACTGAGCAGGAACAGGAAGCCTGGCTTCCTTTTGCCCTCTGCAGCCTTGGCAGATTGAGCCAACTCAACATAGACCAGAGATCACATCTGGGATCTTTAGCATCGATGTAAGTGCGTTCACAACCAACAGAGAGAGAGATCTGGTTTCTCTCCAACGGCTGCACACATACACAGTGAACAAGCCTGGTTTCATTATCCCAACAACATCAGAGACCCACTAAAAACAGGGAGTTACAATTCTGCTCTCCTGTGGCCCATACTGAAGTCAAGTCAAACATAAAGCCAACCTTTTGGCTCTGCTCCAGACTAAGCAGTATACTTATCCACTGAACTATTCGGAGAAGCAGATAAACATTTTTTTTTAAACGAGAAATAAATGGCACCGTTTTGTTGCATGTTGACAAAACAATGGATTTACAATAAAATCCTCTCAAGGACACCAGTGTCTTATTAAAAATGGGGGATTTTAAGCAAACTGTGACCCAGTCTATCGAAGATGTGAGGTTGCACTTTGTAATCAGTCCCAACTTGATCCTCAGAGTTTACTATTAACCTTTAATCAGTGCTTTGTGGAAAGTGAATGTGAATCAGCTGAGGGCACAGACAACAGGGTCAAGGAGTTTGTGGCCTTACCTGTTTGATACACTGCAGTCGATCGTTGGTCTGCTGAATGTGTCTGTCCATGGAGGTTACTGTGTTCATCTTTATTGTCTCTTCCTGGCCTCTACCTGAAAGCCATTAAACTTTTCCACTCTGCAAAGATAAACAGAAAACGGAATCATTGATCGGGGATTTGCGAGCACAGCCAATCCGCGCGAACAGATCACAGATGCCACGGAGCCTATTTGTCTTCTCGGGTGACAAAAAGATTGCAGTGACTGAGTGTGGAAGGTGCTGCATTCCAATGCCATGTGTCACCTAGCGACACCTGGCCGGGAACGCAGAGCTTCCTGTCGGCAACAACTGCAGGGCCGGCACCAAACCCTGACGCTAAAGTGGTGGTGCTGGGGAATCTTTACAACTTGCGTTGCTTCATTCAGAGGTATGTGCTTCTGATTCAGCACTTAGCCTCAATTTTCTCTTACGGTTGAAGTACAATATGCCCTGGGGCAATTCCGCAGTAGTCAAGGCTCCTTTTGTACTGTTAGCTTATTCCAGGCTGAATCCAAAATCAATTGGCTTCAAGCAAACCCAAGTGGATGTTTTTTTTTTTCAAAACATATTTTATTTTTCATGGTGAGTGAGGCTAGTCCTAGGAAAAGGAATTTTTCTCATTTCAGCTACTTGGAGTCAATTACTCAGGCGTGGCCTGTCGAGAGTGTTCCCTCCACCCACCTCACTCCCCTTTCAGATGGCCGCATCTCAGGAGAAGCCCAGGATTCCTACAACCAGGTGTCCTATTACACACACAAACCAGCCCGAGTGGGATTTTGCCAACTGGCAGTGAATTATTGACCATTTTATGGCGGAAGCTCATGCCCACGGGGAACGGATTGTGACTCCACAGAACTCACCTCGCCACCGACTGAGGATCGGGGAGGGAACTTCCCAAGGGGCGGGGAAGGAAAGCCCCTGTCGAATCCACTCCGCCCCCTCGTTCCCCAATCACAAATTACACTGAACGGACAGGGCGAGAATAGGCTGTTCAGCTCAGTTGGTCCTGATCATTAACCAGTTACCTGTGCTAGAAAGTACACACCTGTGGACACCAGTGTGTGTAGCTGTGATTGCTCCCGATAGCTGCATCAACACTGGGAGGTGCACACATGAATATTCGAACAAGGGGTCAGAGTGAGGTCAGAGCCCACGGGACTGGACCCCCCCCACCCCCAAACGAAAGGCAGGAGGGTCGGGAAGACAAGGGAACAATAACGAGGGGTCAGCAGAGTTTGCCCGGAATGGTTGACCAAATTCTGGAAGAACGCCGCCACTTTCCTGTGATGGTTGTAAAAGCCACATACAAATTTTGGTTAACACGAGGCAGAGATGGGTGAGGGTTGTTCAGGTGAGAGGCGTGTTTATTAGGTTAACAGGTTAATGAAAAGAGCTTACAGCTCCTTTACCGTAAGGAAACATCCCAAAACAAGGGTTTTTTTTTTACATAGATCATTGGGCTGATAGGGTTGATGGCTGGTGGTCAGCTCATGAAAGCAGTTTCATGGGAGGTAGTTCCAGAGGGAAAGGCAGCAAAGTGAAACAGTTTAGACAGCATGGCCAGGGTTTTTTTGGATGGTGGGTTTCCCTTACCAACTTATCGCCGCTGGCACTGGCTGCCTCCCAGTTATCCAAGGGGCATGAATTGGCTGGAGGCGGGACTCCCGCTCCCTCCCCCACTCAGAAGGAAGACCCGCCTCAGAGTGCGACTTGCCAATCTGATTGGCGGGCAGCTTTCTAGTCCCAGCAGTGCTGGGATACGGCAGTGGGTAGGCCTGGGGCTACAGGCAGACCCCAGAATGGAAGTCCAGGGAGTCCTGAACCAGGTTAATGTGGGAGTCTCCGAGCGGAGGGAGGTGGTGAGGCCGGCAATGGCGGGGTGGGGGTGAGGTTGGGTGAGTGTGGGGAAGGGGGTATGTTGGTGGAGGGGCTGGGGGAGGGAGGGAGCACTCGCAGGGGCCAAACCTTGTAGGGGAGAGGGAGGGGAGGCACCCCCAATGTTGAAAGCAGGCCGTCGATGGACACGTCCCCCTCCTTCCTGCCCGAAATCCAAGCAGGGTAACTTCCTAGGCTTCCCCGCCACTGCTGAGCTCCTCCTGCCAGCGGGGAAATTCAGGAAACGTCCCTGAAGTGGTCATTCATTGGCCACTTAAGGGCCTCATTCAGGGCAAAGGTGGATGGACCAGCCTAGGCCTCGCCTGTCCCACCAAAAAACGGTGGAGAGGTTGGGGTGAGCGGGAGCCCCGGCTTTCTGAGGAATTTTCCGGCCCCACCCCACCCCCCACCTGCAAACCCGCCGGCGGGGGTAACATCAAATTGTGCCCTGTGTTGTGGACTCCGGTGCTGAGGCAGCGGAAGGGTCTGTGATTGAACGTCCATCTGGGGGCGTGGGCTGCAAAGGTGCTTTGGGACATGTCTCAAAGATGCAGCAAGGTGAAAGGTCAATGTCGAACACATCCCAAATCAACCTGTTTACAGCTCAGATATTCACGCTTAATGCCAAGAAGGATATATTCCCACAATGTACGACACAGAACTAGAACAACGAGCATGAGAGACAGGCAGACCCATTGACCATCGCATTATCTCTGCACATTTCAAGCGGTTTTCACAGCAGCTGTAAAAAGGCACCGATTTCATTTTCCCACCAATTGCTCCCATATTAAGCGAACAAACCCACTGCCTTTAATCCTGACCCATGGCCACAAAACAACATTAAGTCGGAATCTAATTCCCACCAGGGAGCAGCTAAATCCATAGCATTGATGAGGTGAACTTTATTCGGCCAATCCAAATCATTATTAAGACCGTCTGTGCAACTTTAAAAATAAATCACGGTTGTGAGAAATCAGAACCTGAACCATCTCTTGTAGTTGTCCAGCCTAAACGCGCGGAAACCTGCCCACTGTCTGAATATACCCTTCCCTCCAGGAAACAGCAGCAACTGATTTTAAAGAGGTGAACTTATTCTCAGGACCACAGGATTCATTAGAGATGGAGGGGGCAATTCCCTCCTCTTTAACTCTCCCACAGAAAAGCAGATGCACCATCTCTCTGTCGTACGGTTTTCAAATTGGCGTTCCCAAACCATAAGAAGCCCGTGAGGGGGTTCCACAGAGCCATAAGGTTGCTACATTCCTTGAACTATGAGCATATTATTTACGTTCCTTTACCATTTTTTTCTTCTAAAGCAACGATAGCATCAGATATCTAAAGAGAAGCTATCGTTTGAAGTTTGGGGAAGTGGGAGCTCTGGAGATGTGTCAATGTTTTCAAGCAGTCTTCCACACAGAAACTTTCAAAAGCCAAGGCCTACCTGGATTTGTGGTTTTCAGCACAAATCACTTACCCTTAGGACCATTCTATTTGTTGGCCAATCTATGAAGATGTTCTCCTCCTGTTCTAAATAGGCCTCTCACCCAATGGCTCCAATGTTCCATATTTACTTTATTCACATGAGGCCATTTTGTCAATTTTCAAGCAATTAAGTTAAATTCATTCGTCGTTTGAGGAGTTTCTGCTCATATTTTCTATTCTGTTACCCTAGAGGCTGTTACGCTTGTGACAGTAGCTCTCCCAAAGGTGCTGTGTGTAAATTTAGTGTAAGGCGTGGTACTAAGCTGTCAGGGGTGTTCCAGTTTCTGTTACTAGTTTGTGCTCGGTTAGCTCACCTCAATCTACAGCCTCAGCAAAACTTGGGCCCTCAGGGGGAGGGAGTTAAACGAGATGTCGGTGGTGTTCCCTGCACTGATTCAGTAGCCTCAGGAAAGTGTTGCTTGGTGGATATTGAACAAGTGACGTGCCTACGGCCTGCCCAGACTTGGTGTCTAAACTCGGGCAGGAACAGTGGTCACCTGGAGAGCAAGCAGAGGATTCTATGTGGCTGCAGAATCCAACCTCAGCAACAGGAGAGGACGGGATGCTTGGCAATCGGTAAACACCATCTCCTCCAGCTCCAACGTGGGCTGCTCCTTCAGCCACTGAGCCCTTGCTCCCCTCCGGACCTCTTTCTCTGCCAGGCTCCAGGACCTCACAGTGTTACTGCCTTTCAAAAAATATTCATCTGTGTCGTGACCCCCCCCTCACTCAAACTTCTATCATCCCTGTTCCTTGCCGCTTGTTTTGCTTCCTCAATCTAAAGCTCTATGAGTTGGCTTTGTGTGTATGCAAAAGTGAAAGTCATTAGAACATAAGAAATGGGAGCAGGAGTAGGCCACTCGGCCCCTCGAGCCTGCTGCACCATTCAATAAGATGATGGCTGATATCTGATTTCAGCCTCAACGCTAGTTTCCTGCCTGTTCCCCATAGACCTCGGCTCCCCCATAGTTCGAGAGTCACCACTGCATTACACACAGCAACTTGGGATTCAGAGTGTTGTGCACACAAATTCATCTACACTTCAGTGTTTACGCTTCTGAGGCAATTAATAGATCGGAAATGTTGGTGTAGGAGATGACAGAAACAAATTGCTCTTCTCAGAAACATAATTATTCAAAAGCCTCTAAAACGTCCATGCAGCCTCTGCATAGAAAGAGAAAGTGTGTGATTGACTGAATTCCACCTCAACACATTTGCTGTTGACTGAGAATAAAGCACAATACAAACAATGACAGACTTGAAGGCTCACTGCTGGTGCGAGTGCCAGGCTTGCAACCATCTGCGACCCCTGTGATAAATAAGATAAAGCCCGGCTTTGTCTTCAGTCCCATTAGGAGTACGTAGGTTTAAACAGGCTTTCCCAAAACTTTCCTAATGCCCACATCACCCATCTCACCAATCCAGGTTCTTGTGGTGCACTAGGGGTTTTTGTGGGGGTGGTGGGTGGCGGGTGGAGGGGGGGGAATATCATACATATGCCGAAATCACCGGCTCTGTTTTAGCCTGCCGTACTCTCCTGTGGAAACGTCTACAGCACGCAGGCAGAGATTACACATCTTGCCAAGGTGCGTGCATGGGTAACCCAGATACATGGTAGGACATGCTGAAAGTTTGCACACATTCGCTTTTTCAGCTCAGGATTCAAAGCAGTTGCAAGTCTGCCCGGGTGGAAGTGAGCAGTTTATATAGTAACGCAATAACCACGTTCACGGAATACGGCTCCTTGCATTCCCAACCAAGCGATGAGCATACATCATGTGTTGGCCTCATGTAAAGGGACAAAGGATGGTAAACAGTGTTGAGGTAGAGATCAGCCACGGAATGGTGGTCCAGCCTCAAGGGGCTGAGCTGCTGTTCCTATCCCCCAACAGACTAAATGATTCTAAAACACTAATTTATTGAGTTCTCACTTTAATTGTGATGTGTGTGACATCTTTGCATCAGCCTACCTTCTCCCCATACGGCTGCTAAAGTATTCAGGCGCTTTATCCTACTCCTCCTCAAGATCCATTCCGGTGACCAACCTTTTAGTCCACTCTTCTAATCTCCCCTTCCAGCTTAATCTCAATTCTCCTCACAGCAAAGTGCCTCTGGTCATGTTCCTCACCGCAATATTTAAAACGTCTTATATGATGTCCGAGTTGTACAAAAACAACACAATGATTGCAGTCTTCATATATTCTCACAGCTTTACATAAAGAGACTTCAGGTAGGCCATTAATAATTAATCAAACATTTAAACAGAAGGTGTTTTGCAGGTCTGTACAACAAAGTCACTCCAGCTTACATCCATTGCTCATCACATGGTAACATGACCAGACCACTGGACATCACCTATTGCCTCATGTCTATCATTTGCCATTTGTTAATGCTCTAAATGGTGGTGACAAAGAAACCTATTTCCAATCCTTGTTTCATTGCCGTACTAATTTAGGAATTAAAAGGCAAGTCATGAATTGAAACCCCAAACAAGATGAGTCCATTGTTCAAGCTGACACTCCAGTGCAGCACTGAGAGTGCTACATTGTCAGAGGCGCTATCTTTAAGAGGACATCTGCCTGTTTAGAAGGCCACTAACGATCCCGTGCCACTATTTGAAAGATGACAATGCGGTTCTGCTGGGAATTTGACCAACGTTCTTCCCTTGACCAATGGATTAACAGGCCAATCATCTCAGTGCTGTTGTGGGATCTTGACATGCACACAATGGCTTCCCTGTCTGCCCACATTGGAATAATCACTGGATTTTGAAGCAATTCAGTGGACATGGGCCTTCTCCAGCCACTGTTCATTCTCGTTATTCTTCCTTTCTAATGTTTCCGACTTCATGACAGTGAAAACACTTCAAAAATACTTCATTGGCTATAAGTGCTTGAGCACATCCTAAGGTTGTGAAAAGCATGATATAACTGCAAGTCTTTCTTCTCTTCGGAAAGCATTGACTTACACACTAGGGTTCCTCTGTTGCCCCTTGGTGCCTCAACCAATGTAGAATATTAACGAGTTGAAGGTGGACAAATTTACCCTCAAGGGCATCACCCATTCTCCCCAAGTATCCCCCCTCCAACATGTCTGAAGGGACCTCGGCTGATTTTGGCTTCTCCTCTGCTGTTTTAGGTTGCTGGGAAGCATGCTGTACAAGCCAGGCAAGAACTATCTCAAGCATAAGAACAGAAGAGCGGCCATATAGCTGCTCGAGAGGCTGTTCCACTGTTCAATGAGATTGCGGCTGATCTGTGTTCTGGCCCCATGTGTGGTCACCTTGCAGGTCCCAAAAGCCTGCTGACCCTGACCACGAAGGATTGCACACACAGTGGGGGACACATGGTGAACAATCAATGGAAGAGTTATATTAGCAGTAGGTGACACCTGCAGAATGAGGAGGGCAACAAGGTGGGGAGAGAAGTGGAGTCTCAAGAGAGTCACCGCCCGCTGTACAGCCCAACACGGCATTGTGGACAGCGGCTAGCACTCGGGATGCGCCCCACACACACACACACACACACACACACACACACAGTCATTCCCCATTTGCCAGCATGAGGAGAAACAGTGACACAGAAGGTCACTATTTTATCACTGCTACTCAATTGATATTAAATTTAACAGTCCCGAACGCCCACACAAATCACAATGTAAACAACGTGATCTGGCGAGGCTTGCTGAATCCTGCAGAAATTTACAGAATAAATGGCAACCTCCGAATTAACTGCACCTGACCAAATGAAAGATGGCTTAATTAAAAATTTAAACAGATTAATTAAATCTGCGAATATGTTCTGCACTGTTTCCCCCTCTCTCGCTCACAAATATTCCGGAGAGGATTTGCCGTCTCACAAACGCCGGGTAAGGGTGGCGTGGTTTGTGGAACGGCTTCCAGGGGGTCCAAGCGGCTGCGTCTGGAGACCATCCACAGTGGCCAAAAAGCAAAACCGAATCCCGCCAGAAAACAGGACAACTGGGCAATCCGCCCTCGTTGCGGGTGGTATCTTACCACGTGCAGAATGGCTGCGGCATTAACCAACTCGACACGCAATGCCCTTCAGAGTAGTGCAGTGCACAGACAGCGTTTTGAGAAATTGCTGAGGGACACAGTAAAAGCACCGTATAAACGCAAGCCTTTGATTCTTAAAGAACCTCTCGGTGTCAGAAAGTTGCTGCATCGCTTTATCCTTCAATCCTTTATAGCGACGCCCCACTTGTTTCTTTAATCCTGAGCCTCTGCCTTCTGGGGGTGGCGGGAGGGAACCCCGGAGATTAAACAGATGGAAAAAATCAAGAGAAAAAAAGTGGTGAATCTCCCCGTCCTACGTTAAGTAAAATATTTCAGAGAAAAAAAAATCTTCCCCCCGCCCAGCAACCAAAATCCACATTAAACTTGTCAGAGAATGTGTGTGCGTGTGTGTGTGTGTGTGAACCGTTAATCATCCTGATCAACGTTGCTGGGTGTTAAACTCCGATCCAGAGTGATCGTGACTGCTACACCATCGCAGGCTGTTCTGCTACACAGTGGTGATGAGTAGGTTTGCACGCAAACATTCGCATGGATGAAAGCAGCTGCATTAGAGAGGTCGGAGCTGCAGTGATGCGTGCAGGGCTAATGGAATCTGAACAGCAATGGGATTTATTTATTTATTTATTTATTTATTTTGGAGGCTGAACAAATCCCTGTAATCTTTCCCTCCCAGCCTCCCTGGTCTCGCACCCCTTACCTGCCACCCGGAACATAGGGAGTTAGTGCTGGGGTCTCCCTTTGGCCATCTGAAGCAGTCACTGAGGTGTGTAACAAGGGCAGCCTCGCAGTCAAAGCCTCCCCTCCTTCTGTATCCCTCCACCCACCACCATGACAGAACCAGGGTCTGGGTTTAAAACTCTAGGGTGCGGACACTGCCAAGTGTTTCAGTGCCACCATGCTGCCATGCCACAGTACCAGCTGCGCAGCAAAATTCTGAGAATTCAGAGCTACAGCAGAAATTAAATTTGGAATTACCATTACGTCAGCACCATCTGCACCATTACGGCTGGGCAACCTTTACTCAGAAATAAAACATTCCAAGAACAAAAAAAAAAGGGTTCATATCTCGTTGCACACCGACACACGTTCCCACTGAGACGAGGCTAGGAAAACGCGGGCAAACAGAACTTCCACATGCGCAATCCTGCTGCTTTTAATTACAGAGGAAAGCAGGCACACAAGCTCCCCTACGGGACTTCATTTCAACAGCAAATCACAACAAAACAAAAAATTAGTAAATAAAAAATAAATCGCGTGCAGCGAGGTAAATATGGGAAAGCTGACCCTGTTGCCGCTTTCCGCATCTTTCGAATCACTAAACGAGTAGCACTCTCGCCTCCAGTCAGAAGGTTGATGGTTCAATCCCTGCTCCAGAGACTTGAGCACGGAAACTTTCAGGCTGGGCACACGCACGCAGTACCAAGGGAGTGCTTGCACTGGCGGAGACGCTGTCTTTCGAACGAGAGAGCAAACCGAGGACCCTGCCTGCTTTCTCAGGCGGCTGTCAAGGACCCCACGGCGCAACTTCAAACCAGAGCACGGGAGTTTGCCTCGGTGCACCGGCCAATATTTATCCTTCGACTAAAACGGATTATCCACTCGCTTTCACTTTCTGCTTGTGGGATCTTGCTGTGCGCAAATCGTCTGCCACCTTCCTTACATGACAACGTTATAACTCACTGCACAACACTTTAGGACATCCTGATATTGTGAAAGGTGCTATATAAATGCAAGCCTTTTCTCCATTTACGTAAGCACTAAAGGAGGCCATCGTGCTATCCCAGCTCTTTGGGAAGAGTTATCCAATTAGTCCCTCTGTCCTGCTCTTTTCCCTTTGGCCTGCAGTGTTCTTCTCTTTTTAACTATATATCTGAGTCTCAAGAAAGCAATTTCCCCCTAATGTTGCTATCTCCACACAATTCCCTCAGCTCCAATAGATGGAGCTTTGTCTCCAATAGAATACCGGGCACAACTGGAAATCAGTAATTCCCACGCACTCAACAGCCCTGTCACCACAACCACCACCACTTGGTAGGTGCATAGAAACACCAGCAGAAATCTCAGCAGCCAGTGTCCCCGACAGACAACAGACTTCACAAACTGAAGAGAAACATTAATACTTCGATGGAACAAGTCAATTAAATATCAGTTCTGTTGAAGGGTCATGAGGACTCGAAACGTCAACTGTACTCTTCTCCGCTGATGCTGCCAGACCTGCTGAGTTTTTCCAGGTATTTTTTATTTTTTGTTTTCAATTAAATTTACTGTCAGTTCTGCAAAAACACTTTCGTTACAAATCTGCAAATCTGTTTGCTGAATTAAATGTCCCTTAAATATGCCCCATCTGTGATGGTGACTGGGGTTAACCGTTACCCATCATTTTAAGAAAGATAATCACAGGATATGGGTGTGGCTGACAGAGCCAACATTTATTACCCCCTTTTTAGTTGAGAAGGTAGCAGTGGGCCACCTTTTTGAACCACTCGCGGTTCGATACAAATGAATCGCTTGCCAGGCCACTTCGGAGGGCAGCTCGCCATGTTAGCATGGTGTTGGGGCAACCTGTAGATCAATGGGTAAGGATGGCAGGCTTCCAATCCTAATGGAAATTGGTAAACTAGTTGGGTTTTTAACATTAATCCATCAATTTCATGATCACTCTTACTGATACCAGTTTTATTTCCATCACACTAATGACAATCCAGTTAAACAACAACTTTTGAAAAAGAACGCAAACATTCCTTAAAGGGACAAGCCTCCAATTTTTGATAAATGTGGTGCCCATTTTGGAGCAGAGCCAGAAAGATCCCAGGTTAGGTTCCCGATCAGAGCTGCTTTGGCTGCTCACTAACCTCAACAACCCTGGGTCGGGGAAGGAAGATACCAACTCTGATACCTACTGTTCATTGCTATATAGTTGTCCTTCCTGGGAAGAGTGTGTTTGGGGGCACCAGGCAAAAAAAAAACAAATTGCATTTATATAGCACCTTAACGTGATAAAACAACTCAAGGCACTTGACAGCTGGAAGGAAATCCAGAGCTTAGGGCCTGGAAAGCTGAAGACATGGATACTAGTGGAGGGATGATTAAACTAGGAATATGCAAGAGGCCAGAAATGAAAGGAGTGCAGAGATTATGGAAGGTTGTAGGGTTGGAGGAGGTTACAGAGATAGAAAGGGAAGAGGTCGTGGAGAGAACTGAAAACAAAAATGAGAATTTTGAAAAGGCAGCATCTTAAATTGGCTCAGGGCATTGCTGTGCCCACTGTGGTATCGTCAACCCTGTTCTGATCCCCAGCTGAGGTTACCACTGGATAAGCCTGATCCCAAAGTGGAACCCAGCTTGATAGATCCTAACTTTTATTTGTTTGTTTAGATACGTGGAGAATATCTACTGAACAGAGTCACCGGAGTCAGCTAATGAACTTTTAACAAAAGCATAAAAAGTTTATTAAACAAGAATAGATGAACTATATTACAATACTCCTTTACCCACAACTATACCTTTGCAGATATATATGGATTTGTAAGGATAACACAAGCTATAAAAGCTGTCTTATACTCTAATGTTCACAGTAAGTGCATAGTCTATGTGAACCAATAGGCTCCCTGTGGTCAGACACACACCCTGAAACCAAATGACAGGGGGCACTTCAACTAGATGCTATGAATCTCTCATCAGCTCCCCCCATATGCTTGTCTCACTGAACTCTGTCTTTCATACGAGGGTTTCCAATCTCCATTCTCCAAGGACTCACTTTGGAACCTTCTCCCAAACGCCTCCTGCAAGGGTTCACCTCCAGGGGTTCAACCTCTCCTTCCGATGTTCCTCTCCCCCGGGTCACCACACGCATTCAAGCTTTCTTCCATGCACTCTCTCTCACCAACTCAGCTGTCAACAATACACCACTGCTTCACATGCCCATAACAAACAGTTATGGACCTTCAGTTGTCTCTTTGGACTTTCTGGCCTCTTGCAAGCTGTTCTCACTTTAAATCTGCTCTCTGCAGCTTTTGCCTCTGAGCCTTTCTTTCTGCTCCTCACTCTTAACTTCATTTAACAGGGCCTTTTCCAGGTTCCTGTCCTTCCCTTTGACTAGAAGGTCTGGGACTTTCTCCTGTTCCACTCCACTGGATTGTGGGGTCTTTTCTTTGGCTTGGGACTGGCTATCTGTCTCCTTTGCTCCAGTCTCTCCTGACAGTTACTTCCAAAACCAATTGAACTCAAAACAGCTACCAAATCAAGCTGCTGTTTCTAATTTCCTGTTTGCGTCTGTAGGAGGGACCTGCCTCTCTGGAACCCCGTTGCTAGGCAACAGCCCAGATTCTCTACTAGTGTTTGTTTAACTTAGCATAGAGTTGTAAAACTCTCATTAGAAATTCAGGCATCTTTTAAAGTAAAACCAAAACTCAATTTGACCTTTCTTAACACACAGATCCTGAAATATAAATCAAACTTAAACATTAAAGCTGAAACTCATTCCTAACACCCACAAATACAAATATAACTTACCTAAACTATCTCTATTTCCTTACAATCCCCATGCCTATGCTTTCCTATTTAAAATGGGGCCTATGGGGCATAGCTCATGAACGTGGTCAATGTAACTTGGTGCCACCATGTTAGGAAGGGAAAAAATGCAGAGAGGTAGATCATGACATCTTGAGATCTGGATGTATGTGACTACACCTTCCTGTTTCTCTGATACTGTGATTATCCCAAACCACAACATTGATTACAGTGAGACACCCGCAGATCATGGATTAAGAATCGGAGAGTGAAACCTTTTAATTCAAAGGCAGCTTATATTTCTGTGACAAGGGACAAGATGAACTAAATAATGCGTGCAGCACACTTCATGCCTTGCAGGTTTTATACAGATAACACAGCCTCAGGATTGTTACAGTCTGCCTCACAATCATCTAAAAGAAATACACACCACACAAACCTCCATATTTGAGTAAAATTTGGAACAGAGAGCTTTTTTTTTAATAAGTACCTCAAGAATCCTTTATGAATGCTTCACCTGGTGAAAGATGGCAGTAGGCTCAAGGTAGAGGCATAGACAGTTGGGCCCTAATTTAGGAACTAGGAGTAGAGAGCCTATTGAGGCCTACTCCAGACAAGATCCACCTCCCTACACTTGGGCTTTGCTTTCTTGATCTCTGTCAAGATCAATAGAATCAGCTGCTCTTCATCATTTTTTAAAATTCCTTCACAGGATGTCAGTGTCACTGGTTAGCTGTCTCCCTTCCTTAATTGCCTTTGAGAAGGTGGTGGTGAGCCACTTTCTTGAACCGCTGCAGTCCATGTGGTGTAGATACGCCCACAGTGCTGTTAGGGAGGGAGTTCCAGGATTTTGACCCGGCGACAGTGAAGGAACAATGATATAGTTACAAGTCAGAATGGTATGCGGCTTGGGGGGTGGGGGGGTGTGGGTGGGTGGGTGGGGAGTGGGGTTTGGTTGTGGGGTGGGGGGGGGAGGAGGAGGGGGTGGTCTTCCTATGCATCTGCTGCTCTTGTCCTTCTAGGTGGTAGAGGGTACAGGTTTGGAAGGTGCTGCCGAAGGAGTCTTGATGAGTTGCTGCAGTGCATCTTGTATATGGCATACACTGCTGCCACTGTGTGTTGGTGGAGGAGGGTGATTGGTTAAGTTGGTGCATGGGGTGCCAGTGGAGCACCCTGATTTATCCTGGATGGTGTTAAGCTTCTTGAGTGTTGTTGGATCTGCACTCATCGAGGCAAGTGGAGAGTATTCCATCACAGTCCTGACTTGGTGCCTTGTAGATGGTGGACAGGCTTTGGGGAGTCAGGAGGTGAGTTACTCTCCACAGAATTCTCAGCCTCTGACCTGTTCTTGTAGCCACAGTATTTATATGGCTGGTCCATTTCAGTTTCTGGCCTATGGTAATGCCCAAGATATTGATAGTGGGGGAATTCAGCAATGGTACTGCCATTGAATGTCAAGGTGAGATGGTTGTTCTATCTTGTTGGAGATGGTCATGTCAGGTACTTGTGTGGCATGAATGTTACTTGCCACTTATCAGCCTAAGCCTGAATATTGTCCAGGTCTTGTTGCATATGGGCATGGCCTGCTTCAATATCTGAGGAGTCTTGAATGATGCTGAACATTGTGCAATCATCAGTGAACATCCCCACTTCTGACCTTTCGAGTGAAGGCCATTGATGAAACTGCTGAAGATAGTTAGGCTGAGGACACTATTCTGAGAAACTCCTGCAGCGATGTCCTGGGACTTTTCCAAAATTCCTTAGATTCGGGAATGGTCCCATCAGATTGGAAGTTGGCAAATGTTACATCGCTTTTCAAGAAAGGAGGGAGAGAAAATACAATGAACAACAGGCCGGTTAACCCAACATCAGTCGTTGGGAAAATGCTGGAATCTATTATTAAGGAAGTCTTAACAATGCACTTAGAAAAGCATAGCATGATTAGAATGAGTAAACTTGGTTTTACTAAAGGGAAATCCTGTTTGACAAATTTGTTTGAGTTTTTTTGAGGATGTAGATAGGTAAGTGGGAACTAGTAGATGCAGTACACCTGGATTTTCACAAGGCATTCGATAAGGTACCACACGAAAGGTTAATAGGCAAGGTAAAGGTTCATGGAGTTGGGGGCAGTATTTTAGCATGGGTAGAGGATTGATTCATGGATAGAAAGCAGAGTGTGGACATAAACAAGGCTTTTTCCACTTGGCAGGCAGTGAATAGTGGAGTGTCGCAAAGATCAGTGTTGGGGCCTCAGCTATTTACAATCTATATTAATGACATAGATGAAGAGACAGAGAGTAATGTATCTATGTTTGGTGAGAAGGTGAGCTGTGCGGAGGACACAGAGAAGCTGCAAAGAGATAAAGACAGGTTAAGTGAGTGGGCAACAAGATGGCAGATGGAGTATAATGTGGAGAAGTGTGAAGTTATTCACTTTGGTTAAGAATAAAAAAAACAGAATATTTTTTAAAAGGTGAGAAGCTTGTAAGTGTTGACGTTTAAGGAAGGCAGAAAGTTAGCATGCAGGTGCAGCAAGCAATGAGGAAGGTAAATGTCATGTTGGCCTTTATTACAAGGGGATTGGGGTACAAGAATAAAGGAGTCTTGCTACAGTTGTACAGGGTTTGGTGAAACCACATCTGGAGTAGCATGTGCAGTTTTGGTCTCCACATTTAAGAAAGGATAAACTTTTACTGGAGGCCATACAGCGAAGGTTTACTAGATTGGTTTCTGGGATGAGGGAGGGTTTGGCCTACGATGATAGGCTGAGTAAATTGGGATTATATTTTCTGGAGGTTAGAAGAATGATAGGCAATCTCATTGAAATCTACAAAATTCTGAGAGGGTTCGATAGGGTAGACGTTGAGAGATTGTTTCGGCCGGTTGGGAAGTCTAAAACATGGGGGCACAGTCTCAGGGTAAGCGGCCAGTCATATAGGACTGAGATGAGGAGAAACTACTTCTCTCAAATGGTTGTGAATCTTTGGGATTCTCCACCCCAGAGAGTTGTGGATGCTCAATCATTGAACACGTTTAAGGCTGGGATAGACAGATTTTTCATCTCTCAGGGAATTAAGGGATATGGGGAGTAAGCGAGAAAATGGAGTTGAAGCCCAAGATCGGCCATGCTCATATTGAATGGCGGAGCTGGGCTTGGTGGACCATATGGTCTGCTCCTGCCCCTATATATCTTGTGTTCTGAGATGACTGGCCTCCAACAACCACAACCCAAGTGAATAATTACAGACTTTATCTCAGCAATTTTAGGCAGTGGCTCCAAAACAATAGGGTAAAGTACAAGCGGTTACAGGTTTACGACTGGGGGTTGGCGAGGGTGGGGGGTGGGGAAATGCGGGAGCCAGAGTGTTATTTCAGGCGATAAATTAAGAGCATCACAGCATATTGGCACACGATTAAAAGCTAGTTGGCTTAAGCACAAATCGCTTTCTGTAACCTATTGATACCAATATGCTAAATCAGTCAAGTGACAACACTGAATAGGGATTATTGGGAGACAGAAATGTGCTTTAAAGTCATATGAGAAGCCACTCATCTCACCAGCAATGACTAAAACACTACCATGAATATCTGCAAAAGTGGGGATTAACTCTGAAGCTCATAGGGTCCCTCCAGCTTTAAATATATCTTGGATTCACAGTGGATCTTATAGAAAGAACAGTTTGGTTTCACAACTGGATATTGATACAAATTAATGCACGTGACTAAATCTGAGCATTGACCCTGCCAAAGAACGAACACATTACCCGTCCAATTTGCTGTACAGCTAGGGCACCCCCACTAATTGTATTGTGTTGCCTAATCACAGGCAGCTGTCAAGAACTATAAAACAAGTGAAGAGGGCACTCAGTAGAGCTCATAGCTCTTGCCACATTGTGCTAACTTAATGCTGTTACAATTACACAGCTCTTCCTTGACGCTTTCCCCAGCCTGGTTGATGCTCTGCAAGTACAAAGCTGAAAAAATATAAATCTTTTTACTAAGCGCTTCCATCCCACACTGAGGAGGCTTCAGGCCAATCCACGTCGAACAACCTGCTCTGAAAACTCTGACAGCTGTTACAAACTGCACAACAGCTGAGGCAACCCACAACGTTCTAAAACAATCGACAGCGTTCAAAATAAAACAACCCACAACGTTCTAAAACAATCGACAGCGTTCAAAATAAAACAACCTACAACGTTCTAAAACAATCGACAGCGTTCAAAATAAAACAACACACAACGTTCTAAAACAATCGACAGCGTTCAAAATAAAACAACCCACAACGTTCTAAAACAATCGACAGCGTTCAAAATAAAACAACCCACAACGTTCTAAAACAATCGACAGCGTTCAAAATAAAACAACCCACAACGTTCTAAAACAATCGACAGCGTTCAAAATAAAACAACCCACAACGTTCTAAAACAATCGACAGCGTTCAAAATAAAACAACCCACAACGTTCTAAAACAATCGACAGCGTTCAAAATAAAACAACCCACAACGTTCTAAAACAATCGACAGCGTTCAAAATAAAACAACCCACAACGTTCTAAAACAATCGACAGCGTTCAAAATAAAACAACACACAATGTTCTAAAAACGTCATTTCGCCCTATCTTCCAATGTTAACGAATACTATAAAATATTTCAGGTTCTGGCTCCGGGTCCACATTTTCACCAAAGACTAATCAGTTCTTCCTTGGGTTATGTCCGATCCAGATGCCAAAGTTTTATTGAAATCCACCCATTAGTTTTTGAGATATATTGTTTACAGGCAAACAAAACAAGGGCAAAAACATCATCTCTGTCCTCCTTCAATGGTGGAGATAATAACTCATGCACACAGTGGAAACTCTATTGCTGTATCTGCTTTAACTTGTCAGTCTTGCCTCGTTGGTAGCGCTCTCGCTTCTGAGTCACACGCTCATGAATTCAAGCCCCACTTCAGAGACTTGAAGGAGTGCTGCACTGTCACAGGTGCCGTCCATCAAATGAAAGGTTAAACCAAGGCTGCGTCTGCCCACATTAGGTGGATGCAAAAGATCCCAAGGCACTATTTTGAAGGAGAGAAGGGGCGCCCTCCCCGGCTTCCTGGCCAATATTCATCCCTCAGCCAATAGCAATGAAGCAGGTTCTCTGGGCATTCATCTTATTGCTGTTTGAGACACCTTGCTGTGCACAAATTGGCAGCCATGGTTGTACAACAGTAACCACATTTCACAAGTGTTAATGGCTGTGAATGAATGGCATTATATATAATGCACCGTTTCCCTTTTACAATGGAAGGCACTGTCCTATTGGATAATGAAAATTGGTAAACAATTGAGACCCTCCCAGTTGTTGCTCCTGCAATTAGGGTCTGGTAAAACCCTCGGTTCAGGAATGAACGTACGAATAGCACGAACCACATTTAATTTTTCTTGGGTTGTGAGGGTGATTTCCTGCTTTCTCAGTTAACAGATCGGCAACTTTGCGATCTATCATGAGACAGAAGGAGGCAGTGATCTTTTCTACTAATTTTGAAGGCTGGATACGTTACACATTAGGTCATAGACAGAGCTAAGCAGAAAGGCATGAGAATGCCGGATGAGGCAGTGCTGGTATGAGGGAAAAGTGAGGCTGTATTCAGCGGAGTTTGGGGAGAATCTGGAATAAGGGTTCAAATCTCTCAGAGAGTAAAGAGCAAAGGACTATATTCACTGGTACACATTAGCATCAGGACTAGAAGCATAAAGGGGAGCAGAGAAGAAATGGTCACACAAAGGGGTATGTGAGCATGGAATATATTACCAGAAGACAAAGCAACCAGACATTTAAGGGGGGGATTAGGTAAGCACTTGAAGAAAAAGAGTGCATGAGGCAAGGAACGAGGAAACAATGTTTTTGTTGTGGAATCAGCATCAACATAATAACCGGGCAGATGCTTTTGGTGCTGAAATTCTGTTATTTGATGGTGCCGGTAAGATAGAGATATACCAAAGAATAGATGTTATCACAAATTTAACCCTCCTGGTTGGTGGAAGCCCAGAGAGATTTCACAGGGGCATCAGATGGCGAATTCACCAATTCTCACAGCTAAGCCGACATTGAAACTGCTACTTACAAGAGATATCTGCTGATGGCTCGGTGGGTAATCAGACACCAGCCCCACCCCTCCCAGTGATGCAGAGATTTACAGGCCAGGATGCGTCCAGGTTTCAAGTGACAGAAGTGACAATGACAAAACACGAGGCAGCCATCCACACAAACTACAAAGGCTGTTTGTTTCCAAGACAGTGTTATCAACAATCATTCTTCCTGAGGACAGTCCCACAAGGGAACAAGCTGCCAAAGGAAATAGTCACAGACCCATCACTTGAAATATTCAAGACCCACCTTTGGATTATTTCCATTTAAAAGTTTTCATTATTTGTTCTGTTGAAGGGTCATGTTGGACTCGAAACGTCGACTCTTTTCTTCTCCACCGATGCTGCCAGACCTGCTGAGTTTTTCCAGATAATTCTGTTTTTGTTTTAAAAGTTTTCATTATCAGGACTAACATCTCAGCAGGTCATGACTGGTTTATCTAGTGCCACCCATATTAATGTTGGTGGAATATGGATATTAGTCTGTGATGCCACCACAGCTAAGGCAGAGGCTCAGTTAGCTACTCAATGGCGGTGTCACTGGAGGCCCACCAACAGTTCGCAGTTTAAATGTTTAGTGATGGAAAATTCAGACAAGATTCCCGCTGCTAATCGCTTCGCAATGACCAGCTCCACCACTGTCGTGGAGGTTTTTACAAATGTAGATGCTGCGTGCTTTGGCCAAGCAGCTGGCTGACATTCATTATCCATTAATAATGCACAAATGGGCACTGTTATGGAAAGCTGCTACGCCCTAGACACTGTCCTATCTCTAGCCCAATGGGAATCAAAATTTCTTTTGAGGTAGTGCGAGGTGGGGGGGTAGTGCAGGGAGGAAGAGGCGTCGCAAACGCACCACAACAGAATTTTAGGTCACTACAGAGTTTGAAAGTGATTTCTTCACTTGGTTGGCATCCTCTTCCGCCATCTTGAATTGATACAGAAACTTCTGAAGCTCTGACTTATGGACTTCCCAGCAGGGACTCGATGGGCTGAAAGGCCGCCTCCTGTGCTGCAATGACTCCGTAACTTATGTGCTTTCAAGCTGTGTGTTGATACTCCAGTTGCAATCTGGTAGGGGGGGGGATGGCCACCCAGTCACAGCTCTTCAGTATTGCAGAGGGAGGTTCTGCCACTGACGAAGGTATCTGATTAAGCTCACTGCCCTCTCTAATTGGCCCAGAAGGTTGCAAGTCCCAGTGGCCCATAGGTGACTGAGCCACCAAGGAAGTTACAGATTCAAACCCTGTTCGGAATGATCTGACCTGAGCCAGGGGTGGTTATTATCCAGGGCGGTCAACTAGCAATCGTTTCTGGAATCCTGTGCGTAGGTTGGAATCGGGCCCGATTGTGGTGCAGCATGGTGAAACAGTGTGCCAGAACTCTGGGGTCAAGGTTCAAACATGAAACGTGGCCATTTGCACGATGCTGCTGAGCTGAGAACAGGCAAGGAGTCAACAGCTTCAGGGAAATAAGGGGAGCGGAGCAAATTGGCAGCAAAGTAAAACAGTTAATTATCTCGCTGGACACTCCCAGGTTAAGAAGCACACAAGAAACTATCAAAGTTGCAGTAAATCATCTTGTTGGCATTTTGTTATTAATGAGAAAATCAACAAGCGCAATATATTAGCACCATGGATTCTGATCAAACTGACTCATCTCTGTTAGATTTATCTCAGCCTAAACTCCATGATAATAAATCTAATATTGAACATCTATTAAATTTGCCATTTTTCTGCTCAACTTTTTGCTGCTAGGATACTATTTTTGATGACATTTCTCCAAAGGACCTCAAAAGCTCAGCTGCTGCCCAGTCCGCAAGGTCCTAACTCTGCCTCGGCCGCTTGTTATGGGATTGGGCTACAGCATCTCCGTCCACCAGCGTATTCTCGCCTCTTCTCAAGGTGCTGTCTCATGCTGGGCACAGCTCCAGAGGCACCAATCGCCCACTGGCACCTTGGGCAAGCCCTTTTCTTTGCCATTGTGAACTTGGAATCTTCCTGGTCCATATAGTCTGGTAACGCACCAAGTAGGAACATGACAGACCACTGCGAGAAGCTTATTAAGGTCTTTCCCCACACGGGAATTGTTGGAGAAAAGACCAGTAAAACAGCTTTGAAATTCTGACGGCGCTGTTGCTTTCTGGGTCCATTTGACGTTGGCGCACAGGAAGGTGTAACTATTTACTAAGCCTTATGAGTGCGCGTCGGGGGGAGATTCTCAGCAGCACTCCCATGCATTTCCTTAAACTGCGGGTGGGAAGGGGACGTAAGGGGGAGGTACCCCCTTTTCCCCCAGTAGGGATTTAACAACCTACTGCACAGAGCGGAATCCTGTGGAGACCTGTCCCACCTCCTTCCCCCACGGACCTGCAGCTTCCACCAGTCACCAAGGAGGAGCTGAAATTCTTGGCTGAAGATTGTCACACTCGAACTATGACAAGACAAACCGCACTCAAACACATGCGTGAAGTCAGCACGATGACACGTGATGTGCAGCGCACTCCGCTGAAGACTCTGCCTTAGAGGAGAGAAAGTAGAGAGGAAATCTGATGGAGGTGTTCAAAATCAGGAGGGGTCTGGGCAGAATAGATAGGGAGAAACTGTTCCTACTGGTGAAGGGATCCAGAACCAGAGGACACCAAGTTAAGGTGACTGGCAAGGGTGACATGAGGAAAAACCATTTTAACGCAGCAAGTGTTTAAGAGATGGAATGCACTGCCTGAGATTGTGGTGGAGGCAGATTGAATTGTGACCTTCCAAAGGGAATTGGATAATTATCTGAAAAGGAAACAAGCAATTAAGGGGAAAAGGCAGGGGAGTGGGACGAGGCAAGTTGGTCTAGCAGAGGGCTGGCACAGACATGACTGGCTGAATGGCCTCCTCCTGTGTTGCAAACATTTCATGGTTCTATGATAAGAGGAAGTGGGCCACGACATGCTGCCTTGTACTGCTCTCTCGCCAATGCCCTGTCTAACGCGCAGCCTTGTGAGGCCAGTGGGGAAGCAGGCAGCTCCCATTTTCATTCTCCAGCGAAAGTCAATTGCATAGCTCGGCACATTCGATAGAGGGCGGGGGGTTTGGGGGAAGGGGGAGCAGGGGGGTGCGGGAGCTGCTGGAAAGGGGGAAGGCTCAGAACAAAGGCCAGGCCCGGTCATCAACCTAACTTTGTGCCATTCACTGCAGCGAATGAGTTCAAAGAAAATCACACTCAAATTTAGTTTTTGGGTCATTGGCTTCTTGCTGAGTGGTGTGAACGAGGTAATACGGTGCATTTGAATGTATAAGCACGGTTTATGCATTAAAAATGGAGAAAAGACTTTGGAAATGTCAAAGCAATCTTTCTTGAGTCAATAAATTTAATATCTTGTAGATACAGCGACGGGGAATGAAAAGCCATATGTCTGATTAAATGACAGGTGGTGGCTTCAATAACATGCAGGACATTTTTGAAGATGATCGTTTCTAGCTTCATGTCTTCCTCCACCACCAGGTGACTCTCTTCACTGCAGAAGTTGCTTGGCTTGCCCTCCTTCACAAACAGCACAGATCTGTTTCTTTAAGCTGTCACATGCTGTACAAATCCTCCACCACCGATTCCTAACAGGGTGCATTAAAACTGACACTGTCTGCCTGACCTTGCGGTTATTGATTAACTATCTCCCCTTCCTTCCCATGCTTCTCTCCTGCAGTCTTCACACTAATGGACACAGCTTCCCAAACTCAGCAAAGTACTGCCTGCCTAAGAGCGCTCGGTGCCATCGGGTGGACTGCACCCCTTTCTTTGGGCGAGAGAGAGAGAGAGAGAGAGGAAGAAATAAAAGACATTTCTTTCTTAACGGAAAGCATTACCGTTTGGGCTGCCCATTACTGATTGACAGGTTTGTGACATCACTAAGTCGCTGCCGGGGTGACTGCTGCTATGGCCACGGAATTAAAAAAAAGCATTTTTGAAGGTGGAGGGGGAAGAGGTGAAAGGTTAATTTAATCATTAAACACTTCAGGATTGGAAATTCTCCGTAATAAACCTCCTTTGGGTCGACGCTGTAAAACGGACCACAGCTGCTCAGCTGTCCTTTGTGAAGGCCGGGGACAAACAAAGAGAGGCTGGGTGGGTGCGGAGGGTTAGGGATGTGCCTATGGCCCAATAACACAGTATCATTTCCATTGTTCCTCTTCAAATGTGTAAGTAATCCTGAGCAGACTGAAGCCCTCTTGGGCCACACATGGTTGGCGTGTGCGTGCGTGCCTGTTCTCACGTGTCCACACACACACACACACACACACACACACGAGTAATGAAGGGTGGCTTCTGCAGGCTAAGTGCTACAGCAGTGCTGACTGGCAGCATACATGCCCTCTACTCTTAGGCAGTTCACAATGGCTGCCACCCATAACAACAAGAGCAGCCATCCACCCTGGGGTGATGCAGAGCACAGAGAGAGAGGAGGAAATGTTCACTCATGGGCCACAGTATCCACTCAGCGCCAGCCTGCTCCTCAAAGCCAAAGTGTAGCACACAGAGCATAAAAAAAAGGGTCCAGCCAGCTGTGTAGCAAAATAATCCTGACTTGTATCGGGCCATGTTGGCACCACTTGCCAACCTTAAAGCAACAGTCCAATCCTGGCGTGTTCAATAGCTGTGCGGTCCTCTGGAGAAAAGAAAACAAGCTCACATTCCTGTAACGCTTTTATCACATCCTCAGGACATCCCAGGGAACTCACATTCAATGAGACAAGGAGTTTAGCCACTCCTGCAACCATGCCAAAGGGCATTTGGAACTGTGGAGCCAACAGGTGCAAAAGATGGTCGCTTACCCTCTCAGAACAGCCAGACATTTCTTCTGGTAGTCTGGCTTCTGCTACAAACTCTGCGCCAATCAGAACGGAAGCTTTTACATATTAACTTTCAAAACTAAGACCACTTCGGCAAGACAGCTCGATTTAAAAAAAATAAAAATTCACCTATGCTTTTTGCATTCCCCCCTCTGATTGTTTTGGCAAACTTCAGTTCTTTGAGATGATTAAACATTCTGCTGTCTGTGTTGGAAAGGCAACCGAAAACAAAAGGATTGTGACAGCGAAGGCAAAGTGCCAGCAGAATCTAAATGGGGGGGGTGGGGGTGGGGAAGGGAGACCCCTCATACTCCGATACCAAGGGCGACTGGAAATTGCCTTCGTAAAGCAGTTTTGGCTGAGAAGTCTTTTGTGTAAACAAAGCCTTGCACGTGAACCTATTCACTGGCACAACTCGGGAGCTGCGTGCATTAGAAACCCACCTAGAGCTGTATAACCAGGCACCGTTCTTTGTCACTGCCGTCTCATGCTCAGTGTGCCAGTTCTGGTATCCCATGTCTCTGTGGCAATGGGGTCGATTGCCCATGAAACGGGAGAGATTCCCGTTAAGACTTAAATAAACCCACCTTTACCCACCCCCGCCTGCACAAAAAAAAACTGTTGTCAGTAAAATGACAAAGAGCAGGAGTGAAACCAACCACCTCAACAAGCAGGAAATATCAGAAGTAGTGATTGGTGGGTGGGTTAAGACATGAAAACAATAATAAATTTAACATCAATCTATAGGTCTATTGGACTTAAACTGTTCAGTTCAATGGGCTATGGATTACTAAAGCTGCTCCTTTTAAGTAATAAATGGTTCTATGTCTCTCTCTCTCTCTCTCTCTCCACCCACCCACCCACCACCACAACACCCACCACCCCCTACACACCACCTCACCCCACTTCATTATGCAGTCAGCTCAGGAGTCTCGCTGGCTCCTATTGTGAGTGGCTGTTCATTTTCTCAGCAGCACATTTAATCCAGGCTGCAAACTTCACACTGACACCCAGAGTAACCATTCTGGTGATTTTCATTTGGAAAGAAGGAAGGTGGGGGTGGGAGGGTTGGGAGTGGTTTGGCTGGCCGGGCGGGGAGGTGGGGGGGAGTGTGTGGAGTAAAGGAGTCAGGCACATCAGAATGCTCTCAACAAGAAAGCAACAATAAAAAAAAAACGTAGGCAGACAATCTGTTTCCACAGCCTCGTCCGCCTGAGTTTTTCATTGACCATCTGATCCCTCTCTTTCCCTCGTGAACCAGAGCGCTCACAAAGGAGGTGAAAGTTTCTGGCAAAGAGGTTAGAGTGGGGTTCTGTAAGAAGTTCCAGTGGCCTGAGCATAAATTGGGAGGGTGAGGGGAGAGTATAAACTTAAAACATAGGTGGGGGGCATATATTTATATTGAGAAAAAAAAAAACCCACTGCTTTGTATGGCAAAAGAACTCTGCAGTTGCCGAATCTTGCATGAAGTACGAGCTACACAATAGAGATGACCTCTAACCTCTTCCTCATGATTCAAACAAACGAAACACGAAAACCTCTGTCAAACACGGCCAATGAGAAACCTTAATCTAATGGGGTGGGGGGCCTATTGCTGGAACTATCTGGAGGGAAAGTAACTAGGGGTCAGAGGTCACATAATTGCCTGACTTAGAAGGCAGGGGAGACTGTATGCAAAGACAAAACCTACATCTGAAAATGGCCACTTCACTTTCCAGAAACAGCGACAGGCCAGAAATTCAAAACTGAAGCTCATCTCCTGTGCTGCCTTTCATGGTTTGAATCCCATATATAAGTAGGTTATGTTGCAAAGAAAAAAGGCAAAGTATTATTTAGCAGCTAAATTTGATTTATAACGCTGAAGGAAAGAGAATTGCAAATCTTGCTCACAAATCTTCCTTATCGCCCAGTGCAGGACACACAGGCTTGTAATGAATTCATGAGAACAGACAGGCCACAACCTTTTCTCACCTACACAAGCATAACACTTACACCTTTAATTTGCTGGAGATTGCTCACTGCCATGTTTAGACTGTCCTTTTGCATGTGTTGTGTCAGAAGTCGGCTTGTCCATCACAATGCAGCAGGCAGCATGGCAATTAGCATTAAAGAAGAAACAAAGAGCCTTCTTTATCAAGGCCGGGTGTCTCAAACCGGAGTGCAACAGACGCACAGCTCCCAAAACGTGTGACACGACAAAAGGGTACAAGCCACCAAAAAGGGCAATGTAATGCCCCAGTTCAGGCGCTGCCTCTTGAAGCTGCTCCTACTTGGGTGGCCGTGCAGTCACCCCAGCCATCCTCCGCCTCATCTGCAGGTCCCTGTTTGCAGGGACATGATGTGCACGTCTAGATAAATCGGGGGGGGGGAGAAATGTGCTCTTGTGTCACTATGTGCTGAGGTCCTATCGGTCCCTGGCGTGGCGAAAGATGGGCCTGGCCACATTACCACAGAACGCTCGGTGCAGTTGGAGTGTGCCATGCCACCTACCCCTCCTGGAAAAGTTTATTCAGAGAAGCACTTTTGACCACGGTCCATCAGGCAGTGTTCTGCATGTAACATCCTAGAGGCCCTTCGGGGAAAAGGAGATGATAGATCCTGTCAGATGGTTCCCTGAGCAGACTGTCAAAGTCATGCGGCAGAATGCCTCATTGCCAGGACTTTCCAACAAGCACCAAGTCATAGCTTGGCCGATGGCGAGTAAGGCCCTTCCTGTCAGATCCTTCCCATGCATCTGGATTCTCACCCTCTCTGCACGTTGTCCTCAAGGGGGCTGTGGTGGGTAAGAGGCTATTGTACACCTCCTTCTGGAACGTGCCTTTGCAAAGGAGATCTGGAGAGAGATGGTTTTGGTCAAGGTTCATCCTAAGCAGCTCTGTGATGCAGGACTCAGTGCTCTACAGGCTGTTCCCAGGGATGCACACTGAGACAAATATCAACTGTGGCTGGAGGATCATCAATCCTGTGAAAGATGCTCTTTGGTCTAACCGAAACTTGCTGGTCTTCCAATGCAAAGAGTAGTCCTCGACCGAGTGTTGCAGACTAGCACGTTCCAAGGTTTAGGACTACATGCTGAGGGATGCACTAAAGCTTGGGGTAGCCTCAACAGAGGCACAATGAGGAAAGGTCACTGCCTAAGGCCTTTCAGCCATAGTACACCTAGGGGGCGGGGGCTGGAAAATGTGTAGAACCCCTTGGGCTTTATCCTTGACATTGAATGTACATGTGAATACAGAAATATTGAAGTTGTATTGAGGCATCTCAGAGAGGAACATGCCTTATGAAGGAAAATTGAATTCTATTGCACTTTTTGCAATTTGAAATGTTTTGCCTCCAGGCTGCATGCCTGACAATAGAATGTATATTGTAAATATGAAGACAATTACAATTATATAGAGGCACCCAAGAGTGGAACATAATGCATGGAGACAAGTCAAATTTTATGGCACTTTGTAATTTTCAAGTCGAAATGTTTTGTAATACACTTTTACAAATTTTATGAATAAAATATATTTTTGGAAAAAAATATCTTGCGTGGCCATGGAGGAGTGCGGATGATCTGGCCCTGGCTGAGCCTGGATTGCCAGCTCCAGATGGTGTTGCTTTCCCTTTCTACCCCTGTTACTGCCATTGCAGATTCTGCATTGCTGTTCTTTTGGACCTTCCCCAAATGTCAACGGCGTTCTGCAGCCAGAACCTTGAAGTCGCAACTGTGGTTCTAGACGCAGGAAACTTTAAACACATTGCTTGGCAGCATTTATCCAGGTTAAAGGCAAAGCAGCTTTAGGGCAGGTAAAGTACGCAGTATCATACAGCACAGAAGGTGGCCATTTGGCCCATTGTGCCTGTGCCAGCTCTTTGAAAAAGCCTATCCAATTAGTCCCACTCCACTGCTCTTTCTCTGTAGCCCTGCAAATGTTCAAGCACACAATCTAATTCTATTTTGAAAGTTACTATTGCATCTGCTTCCACCACCCGTACAGGCAGGCATTCCAGGTCATTGCAACTCGCACTCTGGTTCTTTTGCTAATTGACTTAATTCCATCCTCTGGTTAATGACCCTCCTGCCAGTTTCTCCCTATCTATTCCATCAAAACACTTCCTAACTTTGAACATCTCGTCAGATAGATATTCAAACACTAACCTGGACTAGGTCATAATGTGGACATTCTTTCGTTTATTTGTTTGTGTGACCTGGGCAGCGCTGGCATTTATTGGCCAACACTAGCTGCCCTCTAATGTGCTGAGCCTCCTATTTGAACTGTGGGTGTAACACAACGTAAATGATGAATACATGAAAATGATATTACAGCACAAATTTCGGTGCTTATAAAAAAAGAATTATACAGGATATTAGATGTCGCCGCATCTTCTCGTAAGCCAGGAAAATGGCAGTCTCCCACCATCAAATGGGAGTGCCGATAACATGATGCATGAGTCACTGCAACAACACAGGAGAGGGTAGTTAGACTGGCGGCTCTTTTCCCGTCTGGTATTTCTGTGTGTTTGCTGGACACAGTTAATTCTTAGTCACTGGGGCCAGTGATCCTCCAACACCTTTGAATGCCAACTGCTCAAGGCGATACCGTCTACATCAACATCTGGTGCTTCTGAGTGGACGAGATGCCACCTCACAAGCTAACAGAAACTATCTTGCTTTCAATAGCAAAGTCCAAATAAAGAGCTTCACACGTATGGTTAGGGTTCGGGTTATGCTTTCTTCCCTTTCCGCTCACTTCACTACAGTTCTTGACAGGGTGTTCCAATTAGTCATTTGCGCTTGTTGATCTGATTGGAAAGCCAATCCACATTTTTTATTATTTTTTTTTTAAATTTAGCACGCCCACTTTCTAATTCAGTAAGATGGTGCTTTTAGCTCCTACGCTGGATTGAGGTGAAGGAAGTCTGTTATTGGACAACAGGAGTCATTTCACCCTGTGGCCTTGCCAGTCCTACCAATCTCTCCTAGGTGGCACACTCCTGCCAGCGCAGTCTACAATCCATTAACCTGGCCAAGAGCTGATAAAACACATCAGTCAAGGGAAACGGAGTTTCAATGAAAGGCATGGCGAGAGTTTGAACTGACATCCTTCAGAGATGGAAATGCGACACACCCATAAGGGCTGAACAGTCTCTGCAGCCCAGTTGTACTCAGCTCTTCAAGTGTCAGATGAAAGTATTCAATTTCTCAAATATTCTTGACAGCTTACATCAACATTCAAACAAAACCACAGAGCTGGTTTTAATCTACTTATCGTGACAACACAATAATCTTGTCATCAGAGATGAATTAGCATATCTATGCATCCTGAATATTATAAAAACTCTCCAGATGTATCTCCTGTACAACATCCTTCTCTGCCATGCTGCCAGGGTGATTCCTGTGTAATCTATTGAATATGGAGTGCCAAGAAACAGGCCTGGCCATTTGAAATGTACAAAAAAAAAACACTCTGCAGGAGGAGATAATACCAGAGTCAGAATATCTGCAGCCTCTGAACCTAAATCACAAAAACAAGGAAAAAGAAAAAGATGGGCCATGGTACTAATCTACAGCTTCAAGAGAAATGAAGACTTTGAATAAACACACCCAGTGCTTCCTTCAAACTGTGACACCTCCATCTTGGCAGCAGAATATAGAAAAGCAGGCAGCACATATTGAGCACCATTGTCCTGACAAAACAGCGAGGCATCACATTTACTGTGTACAGCCACTGGCAATGTTCAAACATTGTAAAAAAAATAAAAAGTATGTCTAGTATGGATGCCTGCCCATCGCATTCGCCTGCCTGCTGGTCATATTCTTTACATCCCAACTTTGTCTGTCATGCTTTTGAGAAACATGGAGCAAAGCAGCAATTTCACTCAAAAAAGATCAGGATTTCTGTCGCCTGAACGACTTGACCAAACTCAACGAGAAATGGAAACTCACCATTGTGACCTACAGCCTGAAGGGCAACCAAACGCAGAATAAAACATGCTACCTTTCATGGTCCTTCTGGGACAGCACATGGTACAGTGCCATGGAGAGGCGTGCCAGTATAAGGACATAGAGTATTCCATCAATTTTCCAATGCAGCCCAGGTATCATTGCGCTCCAGAGACCATGTTCACACTCAAAGAATGGAAACCATTGCATGCTGCTTTCTGTTGACCTGAGATCAGAATTTTAAAAGCCCCTGACTGACCTCAGGCTGTGCCTGTTTACACCAACAATCCTCTCTGGTCTTAATCGGACAGGCCAGGTAAATGCGACTTTAACCAGCAATCTTTAACCTCTGCTGACTTTACAACGTGATGGACCATGAGACCCGCCAAGAGCAGCGCCACAGGTGATCTGATGGGAGGGCTTCCAAGGTCGAATGTCCCACAATTGCAAACCCATCAGATATGCTGGAACCTTCCGAGAGAAATCATTTCTCGCTGGGAAGTGCTTTGCTTCCTTCCGAAAGATGAAAATGTCCACAACTCACCTTTAGAGGGAGCACTGGCGAAGCGGCGATCCGATTGCAGGTTTCTAACTTATTGTCATTCCGGTTCAATCTGATTTAATGAGGTTTAATTTGGGATTCAGAGAAGCCGGGCTCGCGCAATCCGACAGGGAAGGGAACCCGGGCACTTCCCTCAGTAAGAACTCTTCGTGCAACTGTTTCAACTGCTGAATAGGTAAGCGAAGAAATTCCTCGTTCTCCTGTTTCAGCCTCTGAAACTGCTTATCCATCAGCAATTACACACTCACTCGCATCATGACTCGTACCCTGCACACAGCAGGACCACTCGCAATTTGAGCCGCTACCCCTCCCCCAACCACATCCCACCCCCCCCACCACCAATACCTTTCCCAGGGCTGCTTTGTTAAAGAGGCTGGATTCTGGTTTGCAGCTCTGTCAAAGGCCCTATTTCAAACCCATTAAAAGCCAATCTCACACAGCCTGCCGTCTCCATGGTATAACATGCAGTGCCTGAGCTTAACACAATGCACTGTCTGGAGATCAAATGCACAAACTGGCCTCAGTAGCAAAGGAAAGTCATTCCTTTTTGAGCCAGCAAAATTGGAAATAGACGTCATTAACTGGAGGATCCTGTGGTAAGAGATGAATCTCGAAATGACCACAAAAGGTAGCCTCGTTGGCTATTTTCTTCACACATTGGGGACAGGATCGCCTGTTCTTGAGCACAACAGGGCTGCAGACGCACACACGGCTGTGCACTCTCGCCAGCCCTGATATTCTCTTAAACCCAAAGAAGCCAAGAAAACCTGCCCTTGCAGTCTGCGCCTGCTAATTCAAAGCAATTTTCTCTGCTGGCAAACGAGGCAACTTATCCAATCGTGCAAATTAAGCGTTCTTAATAAAACACCACGGTTTTTAATTTTCTGCTTTCAATTCAAAGGAAAAAGATAATTCAAGTAACTTCTTAATGCCACTCAAGTACACCGTTACTAAATCAAGGGCAGCTTTGCATTTTACACAAATGCATATTGAATCAATACTTGGTCATTAATTGATATAATATTGATATTTCAATACGCTAAGGTTTTTTTTTTAAAATACATTTTCATCTAAAAATTGTTTTACAATTTTTTTTCTCTCTTTTGCTTCTACACCACACTCTTGCCAGCACTAATCTTTCCTGGTCTCCCAGAGGCTACCAGGCACTAACATCTTTGGTTTCTCCCCCTCCCGCACCCCCACCTTCTCAGGTACAGGCACGGTGGATTTCAGTTCAGGGAATAATCTGATTTTTTTTAAAAATTTTAAAACCCGCCCAAGTGCCCATGCCGATCTTCAGCACCCGCCATTAGAAGCAGCAAATCAGCTAATCAGATTAACCCGTACTGATTAGAACTAACCCTTAAGCAAGCACCTGGTCTACTGGTTCCCATTGTGTCAGCTTCCTGCTATTACTGTTCAGCTGTGAACACAATTCCATTCAAAACACAGCAGCTGCAAACATGCAGTCTGGAGAAAATTGGCAGAAACAAAAGAGGGGGGCGGGGGCAAGAGGCGGTTGGAGGGTGGGTGGGGGGGAATCACTTACATTTATATAGCGCCTTTCATGCTAGTGGGGCGTTCCAATGTTCTTTACAGCCAATGAAGTACTCATAGAGTCGCAGAGGTCTACAGCCCAAAAAAAAAGCCATTTGGCCCATCAAGTCTGCGCCAGTCAGACAAGTACCTAACTATTCTAATCCCCTTTTCCAGCACTAGGTCCATAGCCTTGTATGCCATGGCATTGCAAGTGCACATCCAAATACTTCTTAAATGTTATGAGGGTTTCTGCCTCTACCACCCTTTCAGGCAGTGAGTTCCAGATTCCCACCACCCTCTGGATGAAAAAATTCTACCTCACATCCCCTCTAAACCTCCTGCCCCTTACCTTAAATCTATGCCCCCTGGTTATTGATCCCTCCACCAAGGGGAAAAGTTCCTCCCTGTCTACCCTATCTATGCCTCTCATAATTTTAGACACCTCAATCATGTCCCCCCTCAATCTCCTCTGTTCCAGGCAAAATAACCCCAGTCCATCCAATCTCTCCTCATAACTAAAACTCTCCAGCCCAGGCAACATCCTGGTAAATCTCCTCTGCACTCTCTCTAGTGCAGTCACATCCTTCCTATAATGCAGATTCCAGAACTGCACGCAATACTCCAGCTGTGGCCTAATCAGAGTTTTATACAGTCCCAGCATAACCTCCCTGCTCTTATATTCTATGCTTCGGCTAATAAAGGCAAGTATCCCATATGCCTTCTTAACCACCTTATCTACCTATCCCGCTACCTTAAGGGACCGGTGGACATGCACACCAAGGTCCCTCTGATCCTCATTACTTCCCAGGGTCTTACCATTCATCATGTATTGCCATGCCTTGTTTGTCCTGCCCAAGTGCATCACCTCACACTTATCCGGATTAAATTCCATTTGCCACTGATCAACCCCATCTGACCAGCCCGTCTTTATCCTCTTGTAATCTAAGGCTGTCCTCCTCACTATTTACCACCCCACCAATCTTCGTGTCATCCGCAAACTTCCTGATCAACCCTCCTAGATTCAAGTCTAAATCATTTATATATACCACAAACAGCAAGGGACCCAACACCGATCTCTGTGGAACCCACTGCTCTACTACACTACTGCTGTCATGTCGTTCCTGTTGCAATGCAGGGAAACGGGGCAGAATATGGCATGGTGGTTATGTTACTGGGTTAGTAAACCCTAAACCTGGATTAATGATCCAGAGACACGAGTTCAAATTCCAACATGGAGAATTTAAAAATCGAATTAAATAAATGAATTGGAAATAAAAATCTCATGTCAGTAATGGTAACCATAAAACTACCAAATTGTGGTAAAATTCCATCTAATTCACTAACGTTCTTTAGGGAAGGAAATCTGCTCACTTATCAGCCCTTCAAACCTGCTCCGCCATTCACAGAAGAGGCCCTTCGGCCCATCGAGTCTGCACCGACACGTGAGAAACACCTGACCTACCTACCTAATCCCATTTACCAGCACTTGGCCCATAGCCTTGAATGTTATGACATGCCAAGTGCTCATCCAGGTACTTTTTAAAGGATGTGAGGCAACCCGCCTCCACCACCCTCCCAGGCAGCGCATTCCAGACCGTCACCACCCTCTGGGTTAAAAAGTTTTTCCTCACATCCCCCCTAAACCTCCTGCCCCTCACCTCGAACTTATGCCCCCTCGTGACTGACCCTTCAACTAAGGGGAACAGCTGCTCCCTATCCACCCTGTCCATGCCCCTCATAATCTTGTACACCTCGATCAGGTCGCCCCTCAGTCTTCTCTGCTCCAACGAAAACAACCCAAGTCTATCCAATCTCTCTTCATAACTTAAATGTTTCATCCCAGGCAACATCCTGGTGAATCTCCCCAGCACCCCCTCCAATGCAATCACATCCTTCCTATAATGTGGTGACCAGAACTGCACACAGTACTCCAGCTGTGGCCTCACCAAGGTTCTATGCAACTCCAACATGACCTCCCTACTTTTGTAATCTATGCCTCGATTGATAAAGGCAAGTGTCCCAAATTCCTTTTTCACCACCCCAGTAACATGCCCCTCCGCCTTCAGAGATCTATGGACACACATGCCAAGGTCCCTTTGTTCCTCAGAACTTCCTAGTGTCATGCCATTCATTGAATACTTCCTTGTCAAATTACTCCTTCCAAAGTGTATCACCTCACACTTCTCAGGGTTAAATTCCATCTGCCACTTATCTGCCCATTTGACCATCCCGGCTATATCTTCCTGTAGCCCAAGACACTCAACCTCATTGTTAACCACCCGGCCAATCTTTGTGTCATCCGCAAACTTACTAATCCTACCCCCCACATAGTCACCTATGTCGTTTATATAAATGACGAATAATAGGGGACCGAGCACAGATCCCTGTGGTACGCCACTGGACACTGGCTTCCAGTCACTAAAGCAGCCTTCTGTCATCACCCTCTGTCTCCTACAGCTAAGCCAATTTTGAATCCACCTTATCAAATTACCCTATAAGATAAGATCAGAGCTGATCGCAGTAAAGTGGAATTGGGACCACAATCAGATCAGCCATGATCTTATCGGACGATGGAACAGGCTCAGAGGGCCGAATGTCCTACTCCTGCTCCCGAGTCCCATGTACCATTTACATGTGACTCCAGATCCATAAAAACGTGGTTGACTCTTCAACTTGCCTCCGAAATGGCCAAACAAGCAGCTCAGTTGTATTCGAGAAGGTGCCTCACCACTACCTTCTAACTGGCAATTAGGGATGGGCATTAAATGCTGGGCCTTGCCAGACACACCCACATTCTATGAATAATAATAAAAAATTGCACACTGCGAGGTTCCAAACAGAACCTAAGTATTTCTTTGTGTTTTGCTATTCACAGGGTTGGAACGGTTAGTCACAATTGGGGCTTCAATTTGGTTCTGTTAAGAGTTCCCCTGGGCAGGAACCTCGAGTCCCAATTCCAAATTGCTAATTTTAACCCAAGGGTTAATAGGGGTAATTCTGACTATGTGCAATGGTTAAAAACAGGTTTGAACTGTTTGTTAGTCAGTTTCACATCTTGCCTGCATTCAATTTCAATTGCCTTTGATGGGAGAAACATGCTGCTGATTTGCTACTGGCCATTTTACACTAATGCGCAAAGTTCAATGGTGCCCAATGTATTTTATTACAAAGACAGATAATGCAATTGGACCAACAGCCTGCTGCTATGTTGTAAATTCTACGCAGTGCACACCAATAGTTTCATCTACTGTTACTCTATGAACCTGTGAAAGGGTTTCGGTCTTTGATGGCACAGCTTATTTAGCCAAATTTTAAAATCTGCTTTCTTGTACTTTCTTGTCTTTCTGTGGACTCAGTCAAAAGAAAGTGCACTACATCTGGGAACACGTGCCTCGAATGAGGTGCTAATGTAATTGCTGGTTTTCTGTTGCCAACCAGAGGCTCTGTCCTGTTAGTAAGGGTCCCCAAGTGCTCAGCAGTATATGTAACCTCCGCTTCTCAATGAATCAAAACATCAGGCAGTCTGCAACATCCATCTTTCCATAAACACTAGTCAAAACGATGAGGACCCATTTGATACTCATCAACCTTGGCTTATACCTGGATCAGGATGGTGAAAGCCCAACTGGGAGCTAGGTGCACAATGGCTGAGTGAATGACATTAAAGGGGTATCGTTATAAATCTCTGGCTCTGCCCCATCTGGAGTACTGCATCCAGTTCTAGCCAGCGCACTTTAGAAAGGATGCGAGGGTCCTTGAGAAGCTTCAAAGGAGATTTACCAGAATGGCTTCGGGGATGAGAGATTTTAGCTGCAAGGTTTGGTCGGAGAAGTTGGGTTTGTTCTCCTTGGAGCAAAGGAAATTGAGGGGGACTTTGATGGAGGCGGACAAGATCACGACAGGTTTCAGTAATGCAGACAAGGAAAATCTGTACCCATTAGCCATTAGGGGGGCACAGTTTTATGGGCAGGGCAAGATATGTGGGGGAATGCAAGGAAGGGTTTTTGTTTGCAGCGAGTGGTAAGTGAAGGTGGTGGAAATGGAGGTGATCAATAATTTCAAAAGGAACTTGGGTGAGCACATGAAGGAAATAAGCTTGCAGGGAATAAAACGAGGGAATGGGACTGACTGGATTACTCCACTGAGAGCTGATACTGATTTGATGGGCTGAATGGCTGTAAATGACTAGGACTCGATGACTATCTGTGGAAGTTTGCTTAGCAAACCTTACCTAAGGAAAGTGTTAAACAGAACTGGTTTGAAGTTCTGAATGTAATACTGTCACTGATTTCTCTTGATATTGTAGTGGTGTTAGCTTTATGCTTTGTTTGTGGAATAGGGATATGTGATTCAGTTTTATAAAGTAGTTACCACTAAAGTTTGGAATTGAGACTGACCCTACGGCATGAGCAGGTTTCGATATTTAATGAACCTGCTTAATGAGGGAACGTTAATAAGAGACTTGTAGAGTTTTAAGTTTGAGAACTGCGATCACTGATCATGGGTAACAATTAGCCCTGCAAAAAGAAAACATGGAGGCAAACGAGTGAAACAAAACCAAAATGAGTGCTTTGGTGTGTCACAAATTATTGGCAAAGAGATTCTCGTTCCAGTCACTTCAGCCCATAACTTTAAAAGATCAGATCATTTCCACCGTACATAACTTTGTGCTGTTCTGTATCTGTCCTAATGCTTAATCATTATTTACTTTCGTAGTGCTTGAACAGAAATAAAATGCAGGAAGCGCAGCCAATCTAGAATTGAGAAGAATTCCGAAGGGCTTGAAGCCTTCCATCAGGACAGAAACCTGCCAGGTGCAGCTTCTAGGTCATAACGTGATGGGCCAAATGGTCTCCCTTCTGTGCTGAGAGATTCTGTTATAACATTAGCAAGGCCTTCTTGCAAATGTCTTACAGAAGAGGGTTAACTGAAGTAGCTGAAACTATAGCAGAGTGGTGGCAGCGCATTGAGAGCTCCCCATCTAGACACGGGTATTAGCGTTGCTGCTGCTGCAGAAGCCTTGGAATGACTGAAGCAGAGTCATCCATTTTCCAACGAGAAGTCAGGAGACACTGCCAGTGTCTGGAGAGCGCCACTCTTGTTCCGAGACCAAGAAAGGCCTTTCACCCCCGGGGCCCGTCGTGAAAACATGACGTGGTTGATTTAGGGACTGTAAATTTTCTATTAATGTATCTACGAGTTTAAAACATCAAAAGAAAATTGCGCTTTGATATGCCTTGTGGCTACTTGAGGTGGTTTCCACCTCTCTTTCCAATCCTTGGCCACCATCTTCAAGCCCCTGATGTTAGGTTCCGTTCCGACAACATCTGCTTCGAAATTCCTTTGCATTTTTGGGCCCAGACTTCAATAATTCATCAAATGTGTAAAAGAGTTTCACAGTTTGCTATAAAGCCAGGAATGTTTTAAATGTGCAACTCTCTACTGTTTGTTGAAAAGAAACTCTGCACCACCCTTTGAAACTCCCAGCAGATTATGGTTTTATTTATCATTTCCATGGTTATTTTGGTCACTTGTGGTCCATAAAACTGAACTATTCAAAAGGTGCAAACATTATATTACTCCAAATTGGAGGTTAGGACCACAATGCCCATTAAATTCAAGCTCTAGTGTATTTCCCATTTAAACAAATGCTTTTCCTATTACCTTTTAAATTGAAAACCTCTCATAAGGCAGTGATTGACATTTTCTTAAGTAGTAAGTGGGCCGCGACAGTAATCCACCATGCACAGTACAAATTCATCACATTATGTCTCGGTCTTTGCCACTGTAATTTTACTAACAGCCGCTATTTTACTTCAAACCAGATCGTCAATGTAACTGTTCAACATGCTGACAGCATTGTCAATATACTGTCAGCATGTCTGTTGGAGAGCCATCAACAAGCTTTCTAAAAATGATTTACCATTGATCAGTGCTGGCAAAATAGGAAAAGTATAATGCACCGCTATTGTGTGAGGAATTCTCTTAATAATCACACCGCATCAGATTATGTTGGCCACAGGAGTGTTGTTGGCAGAATTTCAGTCAAAGCGTAATTTTGGGTAAGTGAAATTTCCATATTATGCTCACTTGACCTGTGAAAAGCACCGAATTTTACACACAGGAGCAGCTCTCTCTCTCTCTCTCTCGACGTGTCTGTGCTTGGGCAGCACAATCTGTGAAATGCAACACGAGGTTGAAGTATTGGAGGGTTAGGAGGTCTGTCGCTGCACATGGCAATAGTGGAAGCAATTTGAGATAACAAATTTAGAGTGTCACATACATTGCACATTAAAGTGCAGTGGATTAAGCACAATTTTGCCTGTAGCTGATTGGTTCTAACACACAGGATAAACCTAGAAACCAAACTGCATAGTCAAAGCAGGGACGTCAAGGACTGAGAGATCAAAAAAAAAAAGTTGTTTATAAAATTGGGATTTAAAGGCAAGTCATAGCAACAATAGTTGAGCCATCGCCTTTTGAGAGGCACATCTTTCCACACCATACACCTTTCTTGATTATCCCTTGTGGTGTTGCTCATAGTAAAATGGTGAGGGAAGTTGTCCATTTGAGTGTACCCGGTTCCAGGCCACTTAAGCCAGAGAGAAATGGTTGCTTTAGTTTTTGGTCTTTTTTTTTTGCCCTCTGTGGGCACGCATTGGAGATAAGACACAAAAACGCCTCACCACCCACTGAGGCATTGCTGGATACGTCACTTTATCAAGTCACAGAGTATGGCGGAAGTAAAGTGCACGCCGACTACAATATGGCTAATACTAAACAAGCAGATCTCCGGTGGCATTGCTCATGATCAGTGGGAGTTTACAACGTTTTAGAACAATAGGAATGCTGCTGACAAACAGACTGGGAATGCGTCACAGCGACATCAACATGACTGTCATGCGAGGTGAGATAGTCACGTGATTTTTTTTTTTACATTTCCAGTCTCTTGTTACCCGTGGCTGACATCGTTTCTGGTTGTCAGCATCTCTCGTGTTTTACGTGTGCCACTCTCTTGCCTTTTCCGTCTGCCCGCTTGCCCACATTTTTTTTTTGTTTTTGGTTCCATTTGCTGGTGCTTCCCTCTTGTTTAGGTTTCTTTCTTAATTTAGGCTGGGGGGCGGTTAGGGAGGGGAAGACAGGTGGGATATTACCAGATCAGAGACATTGGTCAGAACGGTGCAGGGCAAACAAAGAGTTCAGGAAGAAAAATGGCCAAAACCAGTGTCAGGTCGGAGATTGGAGCCTGGAATGTCGGAGTGGGTGGAATGGGGTAGGGCGAGAGGGATGGCAAGAGAGGGAGAAGGAACGGGTGGTGGCTCTGGAAGGAAGCAAGAGAAGATTGCGGAGACTTTCTTACTTGGCTAGCTAGCTGTTGTTCCTGGTGTTCATGTGCTCAGAGGGAGATTTCAGCCACACCTAATATCAGAGGGCCTGAAAAGGCAAATAATGGTAAGCACGTCAGTTTAATACAACTGGGTACTTTTAAAATGCAGGGGTTAACCCTGGTGTGGAGAAAATTGTGATATCTGACATAACATAAATGTGACAAATATTGTCACAGCAATAAGTGTGACGAAGAAGAAATGTACGCCGACGTTATATTGCAGATAATGTTGGATACAATCGTGGACGAGCAACCCAGAAGTCCGGAGTTCGAGAGCCACCATGGCGAGCTGTGAAACTGAGGTCAGTAACTTCCCTTATTTATTGGCTAGCACCAAAATGGCCGTGGAAGCTACTGAACCAAATGGTTCATAATGTCCTTCAAAGGAAGGGAAAAACCACCTCTTACCTGGCCCGGTTTGCATACGGCACCAATCGCACATTACACGGCTGATTCCTAATATCCTCTGAAGTGGTCTAACCAGTGACTCAGTCCTACAAATCGATCGTTAAAGGAAGTTGGCCCACCACAGCCCTCCCAGTGAGAATGAGCGTTTACCAGCCTCACCCACACACAGGGAATTAAAAAGGGACGTATCTATTCCAAAGATACCCAAGCAAGGCTGATAGGCGCAAGCGTCTCAGTTATCAGCAAAAACCCACCTCTGCCAGCTACCAACCCTCCTTCGACCTCCCGCTCCAACATCAGGCTGCAGAATAGGCCCTCATCCTGTCACGTGGCACAGAAACCCTTGCAAAATCAGGCTCTCCAGAAGATTCTCGGCATTAAGAAAATACAAAACAGGAAAGCTCCAACAAAAAAATAAATAAAAATAAACAGGATGTTGTGCATAATATCTATTAAAAAAACAAGTGATGCTTGGCTGGGGGAATGAAGGCTTGAACATGCTTTCAGTTCGAGTTTTTGTTCTCCGTACAAAATAGTACGTGCTACTTTTCCGGAAAACACCCACTGCTGCCGGCACATGCTGTGACAATCCTGGACGGTCCCACTGAAATAAGCTTGCAAAAGCCTCACTTCCCCATGCCACCCAAAAACAACACCCACTGTTGACTTCAAAGGGACAAGCGTTGTGCATAACAACTCGAGGTGAATCCTCTTCACAGGGCTCCCAGGTCAAAAAAAAAGAGAAAACTGTTACAGGCATTTTTAAAAAAAATGTTTTGGGGAGCGCATTCAAGGCTGTTACATAAGCCAGGACCTCACAGTCCACCTACACGATTTAAGCTTAAACCAAATATGCTGATCTGTGCACTATCATGCTTTTTCTAATTGAGGAACCAAAGCCGAAGGTGAAGATACATGCTGATATAAAGATACATACGGGTGAAGAGAGTGAAAGGAAAGAAGGAGGAAAATCAGGAAGTTGTTGATTTGGTGACACCCAAGATCGGATTTTACAAACCAACACGATGATTGAAAGCAAAGAGAGAGAGAGGGGTTGAACGTGTTTTGGTGCTCACATCATAGAACAAAGAGCACATGAATTGTACAGAATGGTTTTCAGTCCTAATTTCAACGCAGGGAGAAGGAAATCCAGACAGGATTGTATATGTGAAGCTTCAAAGGAAGTCTGAACATAAGTCCTATCAATAAAATAGGAAGAAACATGAACCGTTGTTATCTGCATTTATATACCGCCAGCAACAGGTAGAGTCTCAAAAAAATACCATATATACTCGTGGAAAAGTCAAATTTCTGAGGCCCATTTTTAGGCTAAAGGTTGAGGGGTTGCTTTTACACGGACAATGTTTTCAAGAGGCTTGCTTTCAACTACCAGGCTTGTGGCTCACGCAGCCAGCTGAGAACTGCGCTGGGTTTTCAGCCTCTCAGTTTCAGACCCTTGCAGCTCGCAAGGAAGGTGGACTCGAGCAAGAAGAAAGCATAAAAAGGTTAAGTTTTTAATAATCCCTTTTCTTTGCCAGTGGGGCCATAGGACTGTTGCTGACAGCTCAGTGAGATTAGTTCCATTTCTGGGAAAGTTTAATGTGCTCACGGCTCACATACACTGTGCAGACCGACCCTGCAGTTTGATTCAAACTTACCTCCGTCAGTTCAATGAAAAATTAAACTTTTGACTCAAGCTCCCCGAAGTCTCAGTGGGCAAATTGCACTCCGTGATTGATCTAGCACCGATGCAGAAGGATCGGAAAACTCCTGATTCAAATCCTGATCTCTGCTGCGTTCCTCTGAACACAGGGTGTGGTATGAGCTTAGTCAGAGCGGAGCATCCTTGGAAAGTTGGGGGGTCAACTTTTACACAAAGTATATGAAATATTAAGGAGATTTTTGGCCAGAAGTTGGGAGTTGAGTATTACACAAGATTTGACCATTTATATGCGGTGAACACCAAACCAAAGGAGGAGATATTAGAAAGGGTAACCAAAGGTTCAAAGAGGTGGGTTTTAAGGAGGGTCTAATTGGAATGGGAGGTGGTGGGATGTAGGTATAGGTATGGAATACCAAAGTCTGAAGCTTAACTGGCTGATGTACAGCCATCAATGGCATATATACAATGCCAAATTCAGGAGAGCAGGTTGTAGGGTTGGAGAAAGTGACCTAAAGAGGGCTGGGTGAGGGCATAAAGGGATTTATACTGGAGCACAAGAATAATGCTACACCAGGATCAGCAGCTGCCCACAAAGGACAGTGGGTAGGTGGGGACTGAATAAAACAGCCTCCTTGAAGAACTTTTGATTTAAATCAATTTAAAAGCAATTTATTTGTATTGAAATAACATGACAGCCAGTCCACTCCACCACTTCTTGGTCCTTCTTGACTCCAGGGGGTTTGTTCCGGGTGGGTTTGATGTGAACAAAACACTGCTTTTTGGCAGCCGGGTACTACAAGGTGTAATCTCCAAACCATGATAGCTTTATTCTCAACAGAGAAACGCTTGATGTGGGAATATCCCAACCACTAAAGTTTGTTTTTGAAAAGAGAAAAAAAGAAGAAAGCTTGCCTTATCATGTGTTTCAGAAAGGTCTCCGAATGCTGCACATACAAAGAATGACTTTGAAGTGCAGTGTGTCTTACACAGCAAAGCAGGCAGGAATGTTACATGCAGCAGGATTCCATATAAGCAATGAGATTGATCACCCAGCTAATCTCTTCTTGGTCGTGTGAAGGACGGCTGTTGGTCTGAACACTGTGACCACAAGAATGTTACCAGAGCTGGGAGCTGCAGCTACAGAAGAGGTAAAATTGAGAACCTTGGCCTTTTATCACTGGAGAAGGTTAAGGGGCGAGGTCTTCAAGGTAAGAAAGGGTTATGATCATGTAAATAGTGATAGATCGCCTTCACTGGTCAGTAAGATGGTAACAATTTAAGGTAATCACAAAAACAATTAATTAAAGAAGATGCCAGTGATAAACTCTTTACATGGAGGGGTTACAATGTGGAATTCTCTGTCACACACACTGCTTTTGAAGCAGATTCCATAAATTCTTCTAAAAGGGAATTAGATAACTGCTTGAAAAAGAGGAGCATGAAGTAATGAGGAGTGAGGAGAATGGGTTTCGACGAGGTGGGATATGACGAGTGGGCAAAACGGGATCAGACTGAGTGCCTCACAGGGAGAAAAATCACCAGCGCAGACTTGATGGGCCCAATGGCCTGTTTTCATGAAATACGCTTCTTCAAATCATCGCAGCTGATTTCCAACATCTACCCCAGCCTCTGGGACAGGCAGATAAAACATTCGTTTTAAAATGTCTGATGCAAAAAAATATGTCTGCGCAAACTGCAAACCAGAAAATCGAAGACTCCCTACAACAGACGACCCCAGTCTGCATTCTGACAGCACACGCACAGGAACGGGAAGAAACAAACTGCCTCAAATGTCACAACGATTTTCACTGCTGGCCTGAAGATGCTCCACCACCTCACCCCACCCAATTGCTGGGTGCGTGGAAATTGGCCAACACAGCATTTGTGGCCTGTGTGGGTAGGCCGAGAGTGAAGCCTGACCACAGCCAGGAAGAACAATGGTAGAGGTTGATGTGGCTGCACTTCCTCAGTTCCCCGTGGGCATTTGAAGAAGAATTGCTTCGGAGGCGGGACACCATTTTGCTGGAAGCAGCGGAAGCACTTGGTCGACCTCCCAGAGCTTCTGGCCATGTGGGAAGTTGTGGGCCAACAGCAACAGTGGATATTGAACTCACCATCCGGGTGCTCCAGTTGGTGCCCATTAAAGTACAAAATCAATGGCTTAAATCACATTTTTCAGCTTAAAACCCGGGCATATTTTCATTAGGCATTAACAATGGCTGAAATTTCCACTCAACTCAATGGATCATCAGATCTGATATCTGGCTGTATGGCTAAAACCAGGCACAGCTCCCAGGTCACCCAGCTTATTTTCACCTTGGAAACGGGATTTGTGCTTTTCCAAAGCACACGCGTAGGGCTGCATCTTACTCGTTCCCGTCGGGCATGTTTTCGGCTGGTGGGGTGCAGGCTGGGAGAGGTAAAGCACGGTGGGTGCCCACCCCACCACCTGCCTGCCCGGCCCCAAGCTCACCCCCAGAGAAAGGGTTCCTCTTGTGGGTTGAGAGGCAACCCCATCTAAGATAGTACTTACACCAACAGCCCGCCTGCTCCAGAGAGCACACCACCCCGACCCTTCTCCCTAAACTGCCCAAACCCTCCCCGGCCAAGACCCTGGACTTCCCTTGCTCTGGGATCCATGGGCCGCTGCCTTGTTTCCGCTTGCAGTCCCAGTAGCGCCCACTAACCCGCTCTTGGCTCTGCATGCCAGGGCTGATGGAGCTGCTGGCCAATCTGATTGGCTGGCAGCTTCCAAGGACAGGGAGTTCCTCCCCCATGAGGGGCAGAAGTCCCACTCCACCCCAATTTAGGCTGCCCACAGTGTGTTATGGCCGTGAGGCAAGCTGGTGTGGAGCGGGTTGGCTCTACGCTGACTTTGCCTTGGGGGTAAGATCCATCCAACCTCACCAAATCCTCCCCCACCCCTGCATAATATTCTGCCCATACACTAGATTTCATACACTATAAACATGAAAACAGACTGCAAACACTTCTATAGGTATATAAATAAGAAAAGATTAGCAAAGACAAATGTGGACCCATTACAGGCAGAGACAGGGGAATTTATAACGGGGAATAAAGAAATGGCAGAGAAACTAAATAAATATTTTGCATCTGTCCTCATGGAGGGAGATACAGAAAATCTCCCAGAAGTACGAGAGAACCAGGGGACTTGCAGGAATGGGGAAAGTACTGGAGAAATGAATGGGGCTGAAAGTTGATAAATCCCCTGGGCCTGATAATCTGCAGGCAGGAGTACTGAAAGAGGTGGCTGTCGAGATAATGGATGGTCATCTTCCAAAATTCTATAGATTCTGGAGCAGTTCCTGCATCATTGGAAGGTAGCAAACATCACCCTGAATGGCCTACTCCAACTCCTATTTCCTATTGCACTCCACATGCAAGTGAGTATCACAGTAATCAAGGTACAAGAACTCAATCATTACAGCTCTCACCAACAAAACATCCCTCAGGGTTTTTTTTACTTGTCCTGAAGCCTCAGACTCTAACTCTAGAAGACCAAATTGAAAATCTAATACTGTTGGCAACCTCTTCTGTAGGACTGAGTAAGTATGCACTTCTCTTTGCTCTAGTCAGAAGGGCTAAAACACACCTACTATAAAGAAATTACTATTATTTCAACTGTACCTTAATACTAATTTCCCTGGGTTTCTAGCATCACCTCCGATCATTGTTATTTATTTGTAAAAAGGTGATGTAATGTTCGCACACGTATACAAATGTGGACATACACTTCTCTCCTGAAGGTGCTGACTGACACTAAGAGAATAGCTGGATAGATTAATGGATACTGCACTCTGTAGGAAGCCAGTCTCATCACAGAATGGTACAGAAGGCAGCCATTCGGCCCATCATGTCGGCATCGGCTCTCCAAATGAGCATTATGACCTCGTGCCATTGCCCTGCCTTTTCCCCCATACCCTTGCATGTTGTTTCTATTCAAATAATCATCTAATGCCCTCCTCTTGAATACCTCGATTGAACCTGCCTCCACCACACTTCCAGGCAGTGCATTTTAGGAAGCATGGGTTCGAGAATCACCACAATCATGGCTGTGGCCCAAATCCTGACCCGTGCTCCCCTCAATCTAGGGAAAGACGACATAGTCAAAACTTGAATGAGTAGATTCAGTTCCCCCTCTAACTAACTTTCTGCTATCACCGGGCCCTGTATCTTTTCCCAATCAACAGTAGTGTTTCATGGGTGGCATTGTGTTATGCAGTCACATAAACCAGAGGTTTCCCCAGTCTATCCTCATGGCCCCAGAGGGAATGGAGCAGAAAACTGGAGGGGGAAAAGAATAATGTTGAAAAGTGGTTGAATTGAGATATATCCCCAACAGAGAGAGGTGTTTGCGGTGAAGCCATCTTCAATTACACTTCATAAACTACAAAGGACTCAGCCACTGAGCGTGGGTTGATAAGGTGATGTCTTTGCGAACATGCAGTGAAGTGCCACACTAAATTCTATGGAAGGGGGATTAAAAAGTGCCGGCTTGTTTGCTAACAGTCTTGGTGTTCTGCTGGTGAAATGCTCCTTTCCGTTTAAAAATCAGGGGAACCCCTCCCTCCCCCCACCGCCGCCACCATGAGTGTTCTAGTCACCAAATCACAAAGTGTATGGAGAGTGCCTTCTTTCAGCACCAGTGGCCTTATCCTTATAGAATACCAATCCCACCGACTTTCCATTACAGCATTCAGCAGCTCCGTCAGCAAGTCCCATGCCCTGGCCTCAAACACACTTCCAGACAACCCCATTGCGGCTGTGAATCGCTGTGTGTGAGAAGAAATACCTCACGATTCCTGTCCTAACTCTGCCCTCCACAACCCTGAACCACTGCTCTCACTTCCTGCTGCCCTTGTGTAAGTGAAGTATTGTTCCAAGTTTACTAAGTGTCTCGTGTGCCTCTACAAAGCCCCTACTGAGACGCCGGCTTTCGAGAGATCCTGACCCCTGCATCCCTTTGCCCGACCGGCGGAGGCAGAGCACTCTGCTAGCGTGGACCTGTTCTCCTGAAAGCCCCCCGTCTCCCCAAACCCCTCCGCCTCCCCCTCTCTCCTTCACACCTAACGTTCCCTGCCACCCTCCCTCTCAAACGCTCTTCCCTGAACTGCCTTTGTTTCTTTCTCCGCAGAGCGCTTTGTACAGAAGCCGGGTAGCATAGCCGCAAATCAATTGTCATCGTGTTGAACATTAAGCAAACCGAAAATCTCGAAAACCTCAATATTTCCTTTCGAAAGCGCTGCCTGGGTGTTACTCTCCTTTCAGCTACTCCACAGAAACGGTGCAAAATTGAGAAATCTTTCCCACCGGACTTTTTCTAAACTAATGGTAAAAAAAAAACAAAAAATCAGTTTCTTCACTTTTATTCAAACAAAAATAAGAAATAGATCTGGTTTTTATATGAAAAAAGAAACTTAAAAAAGAAAAATGCCCGGTTTGCTGATCTTACTGAATGGCTCTTGTTCTTTGTTGATTCTAAGCCCACTTTGTTCATCTAACCCATTCACTGCCCTGAAATAAGCCTGGCCTCAGATGGCGGTTACCATGGGAACCATGTTCATTCAATACTTCCAAATAATGAAGACAATGTGTTTCCCATTTAGATGAGTTCAGTGCATATGAAGGAGTCCCGCACTTAACAACTCCCCTTGTCCCCAGGGATAATAGGATCAGTTTGTATCGGTACCTGGTAAAAACAAAAAAATGCAGTCTGCGCTGGCTGAAACCACAAGTGGCCTGTCCCACTACCCGCCCCGAGTAAGGTACAATTTGCCATTTCTGCGATAATCACCATTGGTAGTGACAGGGATTGTGATCTTCTGTGTAAACATATCAAACATGTATGCTGAAAATTGCACAGGTCACAGATTCCTGCCCTGACTCCCAATTGAAGAATAAACTGTATGCAATGGGTACCAGTCACGTTACAGTACTCTTTTTTTCAGGCCCTATTACTTATATCATCTCTCTGGTTACTCTTTTCTCAATGCCACAACACCTGCACAGTCAGCCTGCTGGCACTCAGTACCCAGTCAGTCACAAAGGGGTCCAGGGCACACTCCGGGAACTCAGTATATCATCTTGGTTGTGACCCGGCTCTGTGCTTATAATTGCTGCCATCGGTGCATCAGCAATGTCCTCAGGTGCTTTGCACAGGAGAAATTCCTTTCAGAGTGCGGTCACCGTGAGAGAGCGCTGCATCATCGGAGGTGCTATCCTCTGGATGAGGCGTCAAAACAATGCCCCACCTCTGTTTCTGTCAAAGGTTTCGCAGCGCTGTTGGGAGGGGAGCACAGACTTGTTCAATGCTCTTCTTTCACCTGACATCACCAAAGGGCAGACTAACTGGTTAACCCTCTCGGTGCGGCTTTGGGATCCCATCCCAGTTGCATTTGCCTACATAGCGACAGTCACTGCAAGCAAAAAGACTTGCATTTATATAACGCCTTTTGTTTGTTGTATGTGAAGCACTCTGGGACAGGCCTGAGAGACAAACATACAGTCTTTCACTCTCTTCCAGCCACCTAGCTAAGGAAAGTTGCAAAAAAAAACAAAACCCGTATGCACAATATTTATTTGCTATGGATTATGCATTTCCACACAAACCTGCTGCTCCTGGCAGTATTCCTGGGGATCTGCTGCCAATCATAGTTTGTTCAGGTGTTTATCACATATCAGCAATGCTCAATTGGATTTCTGTACCAGTACCTCACTGCTGGCCATTGACACTCTACCAGAAAGTACACAAAAATGAGAAACATGCCCCTACCCAAACACGCAAAGCTGCTAAGATCAGAGTTTCACATCAGTAAAGTGCCAGGCATGTCAGTATAGTGCATTACATTTGATCAGCTCAGCCCTCAGCCTCAGTCACTAAGCTTGGGAAAAGAGCATTCCGGAAGGTGCCGTTAGAGGAAGCTTCACAAACGGGAACCCTAAACAGAACTGGAGGAGAATATGATTAGGCTTCGCTGACAGTCTACAGCACATAGCAAAATCCACGTTGTAATTATCTCTGACTGCTTCAGCCTGTATTTGTTTCAGACTCACTGCTTTCTGCAGTTCTCACACCCCATCCCAACCTTCCAACAAAACCAGTGCTGCCCTAGGTGACAATATTCCCCTCATCCTTCAAGAATCCAAACTAGTGAAGTGGGAAATACGCTGAAGTTTGCATTCATTTTGTGGTACTCCACAGATGGAAAAGCGTCCCAAGTCTATCATTGTCAGCTCTCCCCAGTCTGTTCATTTGCAGTGACATCTAACAGAGCTCCTGTTCTCACTGGCAAAAGTGGAGGAAATAGAAAGCTGCAATGATCTTAGCATTTGTCCTCCTCAAGTTCTCATGGGGTTCCTTGATGATAGAGAATCAAAACACAATCCAAAAAAACATGCAGTGTTTAATTATTCTGTGTTTGATTGCAAGGGTCTGGTAACTGACCTATGCTCACTGTGCTTGATTGGTTGAGCCTGGGTGTAGACTCAGAGCAAAGTAAAGATACCATAGAAAGACCTAGAAGCTGAGCTGTAAGCGTGAGCGCGGACATTTTGTGATTGCAGAGATACTTTAAAACTCTTTTTGCATAAACCTGTTGTACACTTAGAAACTTGTGTCATCTCTGCATTGCTCGGAGATGTGGAAAATATACAACAAAAACAACCCTGATGTGGTCATTCTGAAAAGACTGCAACCCTGGGAAGATCCGCCAACTGGTTAATCAGATCTAGCATCTGAATCTTGGCTGCTACCTTTAAGCAAAAATAAAAGACAAACCCAGGAGATCCCAGTTTTTTTTTCAAATATGGCATCCGTGGCTCACTTTCACCTCAGAGTCAAAAGATTGAGAGTTCAAGGCCCACTCCACAGATTTGATCACATAGAATCATAGAATGGTTGCAGCACATGTGGGCTGATGCCACCATGCATTACTTCCATGCAGTACTGAAGGAGTGCTGCACTGCTGGGGGTGCTGTCCCTCAGGTGAGACAAGACATGACTCCAAGGTGCTGTCTACAGTTTCAGGTAGAAGCAAAAGATCCCAAGGCCCTGTTGGAAGACAAACAGGGGAGTTTCCTGCCTTGCTGGAGTGCCTTAACTAGCACCACCAAGAACAGATGATCTGGTCATTATCTCAATGCTTTTTGTGCGATGATGTTGTTCTCAAACTGGTGTCCACATTTTCCTATAACTGCACCAGTGACCACACATCAGAATAGTTCATTAGCTGAAAGTGATATAAATCTGGGTTCTTTCTTTCGTCTGCTGCTCCTTATGTTCCAATTAGGCCAGTGTTACGGAGATTGGATCTAAAATTTACTCCCCTTTCTAAATCTTGTGTGAGTTATAAACTGGATCTAGAGATGGCTTCAAGCTGTTACAGAATTGGATGCCCTGCAGTATAAAACTTTCCAACTCTCCAGTATAAAACTCCCCAGTATAAAACTCCCCAGTATAAAACTCTCCAGTATAAAACTCTCCAGTATAAAACTCTCCAGTATAAAACTCCCCAGTATAAAACTCTCCAGTATAAAACTCCCCAGTATAAAACTCTCCAGTAAACTCTCCAGTGTAAACTCTCCAGTATAAAACTCTCCAGTATAAACTCCCCAGTATAAAACTCCCCAGTAGAAAAATCCTCAGTATAAAACTCCCCAGTATAAAACTCTCCAGTATAAACTCTCCAGTATAAAACTCTCCAGTATAAACTCTCCAGTATAAAACTCTCCAGTATAAAATTCTCCTTAGACTCCATGCTGAACTTCACCATTGATCTGCCATTCCAAATCCGCCCACTTCATACCGGGTATCCCGTTTCACAGACAAGCTAGTGTGATACACTTCCATAGAGTGGCCGCCTGGATTCAATACGCTCAGTGCTCTTTCAGTACAGTGTACAACTCAGGCTCAAGATGTATGTTATTCCTCTTGTCTCTTCCCCGCCAATTATCTCCCCTCATCTCCACCTCCTCTCTTGCTTCTCATGATAAAGCTCAATGAGTGCCGCTTACTCTTTTGTGTAAGTGTTCAGAAAGTGTTGGCAGGTTTGTCAAGCATAGGCAACCTCAAGAGTCCAGTCATGCCCTCCCCACACACTCGTACTTCCAGCAAAGGTTCCTGACCGACAGAACCTGAACCCTGGCTGACTTACAGTTTGCAAACTGAGCACTCCTACTGATTACCTGACTGAGATGAGTGAACTCAGCATAGGCTGGGGCTAATGTCTGGGGAGGTGGTGTTCGGTGGTGGTGGTGGAGTGGGGTGGGGGGGGCTAGTTTATAAACTATTTGCTGCCTTAACCAGCTGAGCCATCGAGACCCCCCACTGGATGTATTTTCACTTACCCCAGCAAGGCAGTTTCTCCAGCAAACTGTGGAATGGCCAAGCTCCACCAGTCACAGAAGCTGTACCATTAACAGGCTCAAGGATTTGCACCCTCCAGGATTCAGGTTCTCAAACTGAGGGAGCAAAGTGACCACCAAACAGTCCAGTGGGTGAAAACGATGGGGGCAATCCCCCATATTTTAACTTGTTGATCTTAAACCCGGCAATTCCAAGCAGGCGGGCTTGTTTTCAGTCGATGTATTCCTTTCGCTTTGTTTGAAAGAGGTAATATTTCTCAATAGAGGATCACTCACTCCGAATTCCCTCCCAGGATTCACGCTGTGTCAATATACCAACAGCAGAAGACCATTTGGCCCATCAAGTTAGCCCTCCCCCCCCGCCCCACGCAAACTTTTAACCAGAACAAGACAAACGATCAGTCAAGAAAGAGGCTCTTTTCCTTCCTTTGGTTAGAGGATTGGACTCTCTGATTTGGTCATTTCTCCTCCCATCTGGCCCGACCTGCAGAGGCACATCTCCTGCTGCCTGAGCACAGCCAGTTACTGACAGCAATTGTGCAGTCGTCTGTGCTGCAGACCATGCTGCCCCTTTGTAGACGCCCCAGGCAAAATGTACATCTCACCATCTGGTATCCGTGCTAATCGGAAAAAAATAATAATACACAATGATTGTTGAATAGGATGCCATGTTCTACCTAGCCCTGAAACTGCGCTGGGTAATGTACAGAACCTGCAGCGGGGCCATTCCGGCCGTCTGATCTATGCCCTTTTTTTATCCACCATTAAGAGCCTCCTCCCACTCAGCTTCATCTGACCCCATCAGCATACGGTTCTTTTCCTTTCTCCCTCGTGCACTTATCCAATTTTCTCTTTGATACAGTTAAAAGGAGAGGGTTTTAAAAAAAAAAAATCACCACAACCCAACAGTGACAGGGTTGTGATTCACACTGTCTGTCTCCTCATGGATGTTGCTCGGCATCAGAGTCCTGTTACTGAGAGAAGGAAATGCTTAATAACTTTGTGCCAAGAGTCCAAGTGTAGCGCCTCTAGACTCCGACGTTTGGGGTAGATGTGGCCTTCATGCACTTCACTTAGAAACGGTCTGGGTAGTAACAGCAAAACATCTTGGGTGAAGAGAGATACACATCGTTGTAAACCAGTCAGGGGGAAAGGGCTCAGAGAACCAGCGATAAACAGGTAAAAGTGACAGATTAAAAATGCCCCAGATATATAGGCCAATAAACACCAAGAAAATAAGGTTGGTTCATATTTACTGCACTGAACCAGGGCTGAATTACACCAGAAATATAAATCTATACCTTTTGCTGGATTTCTCCAGTACTTTCTAGTTTTTATTTCAGATTTCCAACGCTTGTGATACTCCTAGACAATAAGGAGGACCAATTCCTGTCAATTTTCAGCTCATGCCAGGAATAAGACTGTGCTTATGTTCACTGGTAATGCTGCCAAGAATGCACTGTGACCAGTGGAAACATGACAAACATGCACTGAAAACTCCCTCAAAGGCTTTAGTGTGTTGCTCAGCCACGTAAAACAGCAAATTCCCTGCCCTGTGGGGTGAACTGATGGCAGATGAGTGGGGTGGGTTGGGATGAGCGGGGTGGGTTGGGTTGAGCGGGGTGGGTTGGGATGAGTGGGGTGGGTTGGGATGAGTGGGGTGGGTTGGGATGAGTGGGGTGGGTTGGGATGAGTGGGGTGGTTTGCGATGAGTGGGGTGGGGCAGGATGAGTGGGGCGGGGTGGCATGAGGTGGGATGAGTGGGGTGGGGTGGGATGAGTGGGGTGGGGTGGGATGAGTGGGGTGGGGTGGGATGGGATAACTGGGGTGGGGTGGGGTGAGTGGGATGGGATGGGATGGGATGAGTGGGATGGGATGGGATGGGATGGGATGGGATGAGTGGGATGGGATGGGATGAGTGGGGTGGGGTGGGATGGGATAAGTGGGATGTGGGATGGGGTGGGATGTTGGGTGGGATGAAGGGAGGACATGCTCTCTTAATGGCCCCAATGATGCCCATCAGCTGCCTGGATAGATACTTGCTGGGAAGTTCCCACATGTGGACGCATGCTGAAGACAGCAATGATGCATTGCCCGGCACACCTCACTTTCAATGCCTTAGGTTCAAACACAAGGGTGGCCACTCGGTAATAACCACCAATATGGCACCAGTCACTTAATAAGCCATAACATCAGTCACTGCTTCCAGGAGAGTGGGGCTGAGAGGAAGATGCATTATGGAGTCCATAGTGTCAACTTAACTTCCACCCAGAGAACAGCTTTGAGCAAACTGCAACTCTCCCAAAGCAGAAAGCCAACTGATAACTTTCAGCAAACTTCTTGGTGGCTGCCTTGCAGAGATAATACTGTAACAAAGCAACACAGAAACAATCCAGCAGCATGATTTGGTATCTTATGCTCAAGAGACAAGCTCCATATTTGCATATTAATGGAGCCTTTCTACTTGATAATTGTTTTGTTTTATAGCGGTAAACAAAGCATTTAAATCCTTGAATCCATAATTCTTAACACTGTGCAGGAGGCTTGAACAATTTATTATGATAGATGTTAAATAATTGCCGAAGTCACCTGGCTCAATTCACTAAAATTATGGAGTGTTTACATTTATTCATTATTTACAAGCTGGTTTGGAATATTATAAATTACCTGCCTTCCATAATGCTTTCATTACTGGTATTGGTTTGAATGTGAAAAATGACAGCACCACACTACAAACACCCAGTCAAACAAATCCACGAGTCAGGACATTTCAGAGGATGGGATAAATCCCATGATTAGAAGCACATTGATGTTCCTAGGCTAGCGTGTTCTTATATTACTGGTTAAAGGGAGATTTACTTTCTGAAAGCTACACACACACAGTCACACACACACAGTCCCTGACACACACAGTCACACACAACACAGTCCCAGTCCCTGACACACACAGTCTCACACACACAGTCCCAGTCCCTGACACACACAGTCACACACACACACACAGTCCCAGTCCCTGACACACACAGTCACACATACAGTCCCTGACACACACAGTCACACACACACACACAGTCCCAGTCCCTGACACACACAGTCACACACACACAGTCACACATACAGTCCCTGACACACACAGTCACACACACACAGTCCCAGTCCCTGACACACACAGTCTCACACACACAGTCCCAGTCCCTGACACACACACACACACACAGTCCCTGACACACACACACACAGTCCCTGACACACTCAGTCACACACAACACAGTCCCAGTCCCTGACACACACAGTCTCACACACACAGTCCCAGTCCCTGATACACACAGTCACACACACACAGTCCCAGTCCCTGACACACACAGTCACACACACACAGTCACACATACAGTCCCTGACACACACAGTCACACACACACACAGTCCCAGTCCCTGACACACACAGTCACACATACAGTCCCTGACACACACAGTCACACACACACACACAGTCCCAGTCCCTAACACACACAGTCACACATACAGTCCCTGACACACACAGTCACACACACACACAGTCCCAGTCCCTGACACACATAGTCACACACACACAGTCACACATACAGTCCCTGACACACACAGTCACACACACACACACACAGTCCCAGTCCCTGACACACACAGTCACACACACACACACACAGTCCCAGTCCCTGACACACACAGTCACACACACACACAGTCCCAGTCCCTGACACACACAGCACCATCACCTCACACACAGTATCCTCCCTAACACACACACAGAAACCACCCCCCCAACACACAGCACCCCCTCAAACAACAATATACAGCAACCCCCGCCAAACACACATACAGCAGCCCCCCCTGCACACACAGGCACAGCAGCCCCCCCACGCGCGCACACCCCCCCCCCACGTGCACACACTCACCCCCCCCACGTGCACACACTCACCCCCCACACATGCACATACACAGAAACCACCCCTCACACAGCACACCCCGAACCCCCTAATTCCCCCCCACCCCCGTACCTACACACCCCCCCGAACCCCCTAATTCCCCCCCACCCCCGTACCTACACACCCCCCCGAACCCCCTAATTCCACCCACCCCCCTACCTACACACCACCCCGAACCCCCTAATTCCCCCCCACCCCCCTACCTACACACCCCCCCGAACCCCCTAATCCCCCCCCACCCCCCTACCTACACACACACACACACACACACACCCCCCCAGGTACAGATGGAGTGCAATGAGCAGTCACTTGTTTCATGTTGCGTCAATTCACATTTCTACAGATGAGTTAATGTTCACCCTGCGCTGTGGGCTGATGCTGTTCTCCAGTGTGCCTGGCTCCCTGTCTCGTACTCCTCCTTGCAGTTGGGCCATTACACTGTGCAGGGTGAGAATGTTTCTTGAAATTGACTCTGAAATTCAGTGGGGGGGGGCGGCATGTGGGCAGCGACTCGCATGACATCCAGACACCGCTCACTAATCAGCTGCCTGGGCTCGGAGACACTCCCGCCCGCATGTTACATTTCCTAAACATTTCCAGATGCTTCCAGTCGGAGAAAGGTTGATGACTGCTGCTCTGCTCTCTGTGTGTGTGTGTGCGCTGGAAGACAATCAAAGATGGATGTGGATGAAATTCGGGATGGGGGTGGGGGTCGGGGGTGGTGGTGGGGGTCAGGGGGGTGGGGTGCTCAGGACCTGCAAGAGCCAGTCTGTGCTGCCAGAGCTAAACATGTTTTCAGTGTGTTTATCATTCACGCTGGGCATTATTAAAACAAAGATTCCACAAAAAGAAATTAGCACTGACATGTATCACAACCACTCCAATTACCGTCTTGCCTTCTGTAGACTGCACTGTGATGTAAATAGGGTGTTGCACACACACACACACACACACACAGCTATTCCAGCAGCTAAAGGTGAGTGAGTGTGCCAGGGTCTGACAGGGAGGGTGACATTTCCCTCACTACCACATCGCACTGACTTTCTCCACATGTCAGGGCAGGCTCACTGCTTAGATGGTTAGGGTGCTCCGTCTGCACAGTTTCACAAATACAAGCAACAGGTTTTTCAGTTTCTTCTGTTTCAGCCCCAGCTCGCGCGCACAGTTCTAACACCACTCGGCTCAGGACTCGTTCCGCTGTGCAAACAGGGAGAATTTCAAACGCAGGCCCCTCGTGTATATTCAAGCAGGAGTGTGGCGACACAAACTTGCTGTTAAATACGTCCCCTCCGACAAAGGGGTCACGTCCGCTGCTTCCCACACAGTTGCTTCCTCATGCTGAGGGTCCTCACTATGAGAAAGGTGGCTTGCACAGAGCTGCCTAGTTCCACATTTGAAAGCAGGGCGATTTTCTCCCTCACACACCCGCGCGCCACACGAGAACACAGAGACATCCTCTGAATGTGTCACCCTGGTGGAGTCCCAGTGCAGTGGTTTTCTCAAGTTGCTGGGGGTTGGTAGCTGAAGCTCCTTCCGGTCTCCCCTCAGTGCTCCTCCTCCTCCTCCTCCTCCTCCTCCTCCTCGCTCGCGCGCTCTCCTCAGAGGTGAGGCCAGCTCACTCGCCCGCTCTGTGCTTGTGGCCCCGAGCCCTCTGCTCCTCCCTTGCACCAGGCCCACCTCCGGCCCGCCACTCGTTCACACACGGTTCCCATGGTTTCATGGGCCGCCTACAAGCCCCAGGTTGAGAAAATGTTGCCCCAGTGTGGGGACGTGTAGCATTCACAGGAGACAGTGAGCAAGTTGCCCTTCCTTGGCTACAGCTGCTGTGTGTAACTGAAAGACTAATCGGACAAGAGAACAGAGAAAAGCAGAGGGGCAAAATATTTGGAACATGTGGTCACACCTGAAGAAGTCTACCTTTCTCAGCCATGATCCAATTGAATGGTGGAATAGGCTCAATGGGCCGAATGGCCTACTCCTGCTCCTAATTCCTGTGATGTTATGGTCCCCTCAGGTGACTCACTGACTGAACGTAGCTCCCAATGTGGGACTGAGCCATAGATCAGGATGGTCTCCTGTTAGATCTTCGGCCTCCACTCAGAGAGGTAACTGCTGGTCTTAATGCCCCCACTGGTCTAAGTGCCCCTGTGCTATGGGAGGGGAAGTGTCCATTGTTTGTTTGTGATATAAAGCACACACGGAAATACAGGCCCAGGGTATGATAGAGCTCAGTTGTAAGGCCCTCCACAATCCAATATCACGCCAGACTCGTTGTCTAAACTCATGCACAAAAGAATAACAACTTGCCATTTTTATTACATTTTTAACAGGGTAGAACATCTCAAGATGCTTCACAAGAGCGTAATCGGGCAGAAAATCAACACTGAGCCAAACAAGGGGATAGTAGGGTAGATAACGAAAGGTTTGATCAAAGAGCTCTTAAGAAGCCTCTTAAAGAACGGGGGCCATGGAGAGGTAGTGGGGTTGCGGGAGGGAATTCTAAGGCTGAGGATCTAGGACAGCTGAAGGCATGGTCACCGAGGCTGGGGCAAAGGAAGAGGACGATACACAAGAGGGTAGAATTGGAGGGACCCCGAGCTCTTGGGGGGGCTGTAGGGTTGGAGAGGATTACAGAGAGGGGAGGGGGGGAGGGGAGGGGAGGCCAAAGAGGTGTTTGAACCTGAGGTTCAGAATTTAAGTTTGGATTCTGAAGGCAGTGATGTACCAGCGTTAAACTCAGTAACTTCAGGAGACAGAAACAAAAGACAGGGAAAGAGCTGGAAACACGTTCATTGCTTTGGTAACAGGCAATCATTTCACTGCAGCTTTAGCTCAATTTGGCAGCAGCATTAAAGCTTTTCTATTTAAAAAAAAAGAATGGCACCATTAGCAAAACAAAGGGATGGGCCCGAAAGTAAACAAAACGCCTCAGAGTGTCAGATTCCTCCCAGTAGTTTCAGATTAACATTTCCACAGTCAGTGGAATAATAATATTTTTAAGTAACAGGGCGGACTTCAATTTGAACTTTGTTTTTCTTCTCCTCGGGGTTCAATAGCTATTAACATTGAAACACCTGAACTGGGAGAGCTTGGGATTTCAGCACTTCCTGTAGAACTTCAGCATCAGATGGAAGTGATTCAATTTTATCGGAGTTTGCACTGTAGTTTCAGCAAAGTCTTTCAGACCCCGGGAGTTCACCCTAGAGAATGTGAAAACTTTTTATAATGACCAAAAAAAAACGCTGACTGCAGTCAGAGGTTTGTAATGATTAAATCAGTAAATACATACCCAGATCCAGCTGATGGCACTTATTTATCGATTACACCGCAGTTTTACTCGTGAACGATATTGACTTTGGGGTCCTTGCCCGTAATCGCCAGCCCATTCTCTCCCCACCAATCCATCACCGCCTATCAGCTGTAGTTCAGCCTGTGGTGTCGCTGTCGGGGGGTCCCTCGGAGCCAAGGATGGCGACCGTCAGGCTTGGTGAGACTTCAGGTGACCAAGGATTCTGGGACCACTAGCCCTGCCCCCCTATCGCCAGTCCGCCATTGCCACAGCGCTGTGTGCCTGGCGGATGCCCGCGCATGGCGCAGTTTAGCGCGGGGACTCTGGTGCACAGCCGGGTTCCACACGGTCTTGGCAGTTGGCGGCCATGGTGACTGGGGGCCACCTCCCCGTGGCAGTCTCTTCTTCCGCCTTCACAACCGTTGGGGCAGCAGCCCTCCCCCCACCGCCTGCTCTGTCGTTGAGGACTTCTTGGATCATTCCGGAACCTCCCACCCCCCCCCCACCCACTCAACCGTACCGCCATGGAAACACGAGTGCCAACAGCACTTGCGTCTCAGAGGCACAAGTGGCCGGGTTCAAGCCCCACTCCAGGACTTGAGTACAAAAATCAAGCTGACACTCCAGTGCAGCGCTGAGGGAGCGCCGCGCTGAGGGAGCGCCGCGCTGAGGGAGCGCCGCGCTGAGGGAGCGCCGTGCTGAGGGAGCGCCGCGCTGAGGGAGCGCCGCGCTATCAGAAGCACTGTCTTTCAGATGAGGTGTTAAACCGGGGCTCGGGTGGATGCTGCAGCACTATTCAAAGAAGAGTAGAGGAGGTTTGCCTCACATCTGGACCAACATTTATCCCTCAACCAATATCACTAAAAAAGATTAGCTCATTATTTATGACATCGCTGTTTTGTGGGAGCTTGCCGTGCGCAGACTGGCGGCTGTGTTTCCTATATTACAACACTGTTGTACTTCAGTAGGTACTTCATTCGATATAAAATGCTTTGGGGCATGTAAGGCACTACATAAATGCTTTTATCTCGAGTCGCTTAAGGGTTTTGCTGCAAAGCCTAAAAATGAATCATTTCATAAAAATTCGAAAACCCAAAAAAGCCAAGAGTCACTTTGTTGTGCTTAGATATATTATTTTTGACACAACTGGTGGTGCAGGAAGTCTCCAAGCACACTGCGAGTTGGAAATGTTTTGTATTCCATTTCCACTGGACTGCATTTTAAATAACACTTGGCACGGAGTCCAAAAGGAAAGTGCAAGGGAGGCTTGCTGGGACTTCCTGCAGCTTCAGCTGTACTTCAGTCTCCGCTGACCCGTCAAACGTTTTCCCTTCGGCCCTCGGCTCAGCTCGCTGGGGCACCTCCAGCCGTGTGACAAACTCCGCCGACCGAACCAAGATTTAACATCGAAAAGCTGCAAGCTTGGTTTAACGCCTGCACAAGTCAGGGTCTTGGGATGAGCAGAGGAGGGTGTGGGGTGGGTGGGGAGGGAGGGGGACAAGATTCTGCAAAAAAAAAAAAATCTCTCTAAAATGGAGTGGTGCAATTTTTTTTTTAAAAAGGCATCCAGGATTGCTCTGCCAAGGCAGCAATCTTTTTTAATAAGCAAAGGAATTCTCGTGCGTGAATGTGTCAGGGCTCAACACTCGGGAGTCGCAATAAAAACAAGCCAATCCTGTGACTGGAAATCATTTGCAAAGCAAACAAACCATTGGAAGGCTTCAGTTTAGTCAGACTTGCACATGGTCCCTCCTGAACCCCCAGAAAACCCACTGGACTCTTTCTCTGGCACCAAATTAAATGGAACCACAATACATTTTGGCAGCAGCACTTAAATAAGGCCAACTACAAACAATTCCCTGCTTCAGTAATTTGTGCCTTTTTTTTTTGGTCCCTAACAAAGCTCTCTAGATGATGTTCAATCCATGACAGACACTGAGCCATCTGACCTCAGCCTTGGGCCGGGGGGGCGGTGTGTGTGTGTGTGTGTGTGTGTGTGGCCCTGGGCACACAGTGGGTTGTACTGTCACTTTCCTCAGTGCTTGTGGGCTGTGAGTAAAGAATATAACATCAGCCAAGGTCTGACGCTCTTCAATGCAAAGTGACTGCCGGTCGGCAATAGGACCAGCCTTACTGCGATGCCCTTCAGGGCTGAATAGCCATCACTCCCATAAAGAGGATTGTTGTGGATTGGGCCTGGACTAAGAGCACGACTTGCGGAGAGGAGAGGAGATAACCAGGTGGACGTGTAACCAACGTGACGTTTGGCCAATAGCAGAAAGGACCATCTCCATTGAACAGGGTGCCATCTTGAAAAAGAACTGGTCTGAACCAGCCAATCACCTTTCCAGCTTCAAATCAATTAAGGTTTTACTCTAATGGATACTGTTATTTCGCATTAATAATTTATAACAGCTTAGTTCGAGAGCAGACAACGTATTCCTTTGTATTCATCTACTCAACAAATTGAGGTAATACGAGTGTCAGAAATAATGATACATGTGAATACACTTCAAGGCAGCCACATACTTAAACAGGAGGACAGCATCCGAATCCTTCCGTAAACTGTATACCCGCTGTTGGCACATTCAAAACACTTTTGCTACCTTTTGAATCACAATTGATTACCCTTTTGGAGCTGTTATTTCTTTATAGCTGAACACCTCTGACAGGTTTAAGACAGGTGAGGAGAGAGGAGTGAAGCACCTCACTCAATTGCACCAAAATCTCGTGGTAGAGAGACAAGAACCCAGCCTGTACCACACTACACAAAATTCACGACTGTAGATAGCCCGATGAACTGGGAGTGAGGCGAGATGTGGATGGAGTGTGAGAGGGTGACAGGGAAATAGATTGGAGTGAGAGAGAGAGAGAGAGAGAGAGAGGGAGGGCACAGCCAGAGATACTCTTTGAGATCTGACTGCTTGGAGAATGAGGAGCTGGGGGTTTATTGGTGAAATCCGTGTTGGGTGCTTAAACTCAGAATCTGGGTATATAATAAAAAGCCTGTGGATTGAACGCATGTAGATCTGAACTTTGTCATTATACAGGTTTTGTTTTGCCAGTGTTATCTCTTCCTGTCCCACCTTTACCCGATTCGCATAGCAATATTAATCTGGTTAGTCAATAAATTGGGCTAGAAAAACAACACACAACAAGCCAAACGCACACAGTCCTCGGTGTAAAAGTGACAGGACAGCATTGCTTCAGGCAGCCCTCCCCCGATTCAGTTTGGGAAATAAATGGGAGGTGCCGACGAGGAAGGTAGCGGTAATGTGCCTGGCCGACCTTCAAGCGTCTCAAACTCCTGCTGGGCAAACTCAATGCATCATTCACAATGGACTCAAGGCCCTGCAGACATTACAAAGACATGACGCAACCGACTGACCCACCACAGGAACTCAGGAAAGCAGAAACTAAAGCTCACACTGTGCCCTACCTCTCTGCTTCAGTCCAAAGGTAGTCATCTTATCCATCCAATATATACCAGCTCTCCAAGGCCAGGCCAGCGCAAAGCATCTTGCTCTCTTCCCAGGAGCAGTTGGGCTCCTTAGGCAGCAAAATGTATGGGTGCCCTTTTAAAAAAATATATGTATATATAAATGATTGTGTGCAGACTGACGTTCTCAGTCTTTAAGCCTTAAAGCAGGTGTCTTTCGTCTCTGCAAATCTGCTTGCGGGGAGGTTTCCAGAACATGTCATCGTGGAGTTCAGTCCACACGTCCGGGATTAACTTCTCTGCTTTCGCATCCTGTGGAGGCTTGAAGAGCTTGTTCCATCATCGGTGCGGTTTCTCTGATTATGAAGTTGTTTGTGCCCCGTGGATGCATCTTGCCTGAATTTCCTGGTCGCAGGGAGTTAGGTACAGACAGCGAGGTGTTCATCTCTGGTAGAGAAATCTCAAGGATTCATAAATACTTAAACTGAAAGGGCGACTGACTGGGTATTTTCCATTTTTAGCGATAATTAAAAATATTAACACAACAGAACGCCACAAAATGCCCACACTTGCAACATAGAAAATGCAAGTGGCTGGAATATTTCAATTCCTTGCCCTTTCACACTCTCCCCACTTCCATCAATTCCAACTGGCTTCCATGGATTGTGTATCAGGTGAATAGGAACAGGCACAGTCCTCACAGGGTTTGGTTAGTAAAACATATATTAACTGTAGACAAACCAACTTAGTTGGGCTGTTCTACCCCTTATACCCTCACATCCGAACAGGTATGACTGATTTTTTTTCATATTGTGGGCCTCCAGCTATTCAGGACCTGTGCTGCATCCAGAAATGCCTTAAATTTGTAACAAAAGCCGTCAGGAATAGTTTGCACATTGTCCCAAAGTTTCTCTGTGCTGGCAATCCACTTCTCCAAACGGAGGTGTCATTATATCGTGGAGAGGCTGAGCCAAAATGCCTCCACCAGTTCCCTCTCTCCCTTCAAAAACAGCTCTCAAGGGTTCGGGAGAAACATTTTATTTCGGCCCAAGGAGGGGGGAGCAGCAAGGAACATTACAAAGTGGCTGCTGAAACAGCCCGGAACGAGCTTGAGGCAGGATGAGGCTTTCAATGAGCAGTCTATTTACTCAGCAAATGGAGTCCATCTAAACAGAATCTTGACAAACTTGTAGCAACGCTGTCCAATAAAAGCAGGTTCATTCGTCCAGCATAATGCAGCGAGTGAAGGCTAGTTACGCAATGCAAAGCATGTGCATAAAATCAATCCCAGTTGTTTACAACAGTGCGGTTTCCATCGATGGGGGAATTTCCCAATCGTCTCCATTCTGGCCCGGGCATGACAGTGGCCTGTGAGGCAGGAAAATAGGAGGGAGGAGTGCGGTTTGGGATGGCTCCCGCTGCACTCCTGCTGCCGGGGAACTTTCCCAGGGACAGGTTGGGAAGCGTACTCAGGAGCAGGCTGTCAATGAACAGGAAGGCCCCGATTAGGAGCAATTCTGCGGCCCCAGCGGCATTTTTCTGCCAGCGGAGCAGTCCCTGCTGTGTGCCGAGGCTGTCGGCCCAGCAGAGACAGCTCCCACTATGGCTGCCATCTAAACTGAAGGCTCCATCCTTCAAAGAGGGGGGCTGCAGGCCGGAAAGGCCCACACCTGCTATCCACGCCCACAGAGAGCGATTGACGCAACCGCTCCAAGGTGCCCATCGCTTTGCCCCTCGAATTATTTTTATTTAAATGTGCAGTTGCGATGTTGGAGCTGCTCTGGCTGTGGCGAGCGTCAGCACCACTGACCCACCCTTTGGGTCCTGACGCCCCTAAACGCACCCTAATTCTGCAGGCCCAGAAGACATTCACACTACTCCGGCCATTTCACTGACAGCTATCGGGGAGTGCCGAGGTGGGAACGTCCAGGGACAGAGTCAACCTGCCAACCAATCAGCGCCCTTTCCTCCCGTAGTGTAAACTGTTGTGATCGTTTGAAATTTGGCATTCTTGCATTTGTCCTGATGCGCGTGAGATGAAAAGCTTCAGCAACATGACCCTCTTTTCAGCAAGATTCACTAAATGTTCTGCCAGTGGGGTCTTGGGTCTTGAATGTAAAACAGCTTCTGGTTGCTGACAGATAACAAGGTATTTCAATGAATGGAGGCAACGCAGCTTATCCCAGGCACTGTTATAAACGCATTCACAAACTGTCAAAAAGTCCAGAGCAAAATTCCTGCCACACTCGGGAGTGGGGTGGGGGGGTGGGGGGGGATAGAGTTCCATATAAATAGCGAACGTGATACTTGTTAGGCTAATTATTTTCTACTACAATGACCTTCCCTAATCTCAGAAGTGTCTTCACTGGGTAATAAAGTGCTTACTTTAATTTATCCAGTGTAGGTTCTGGTTAGTTAAACAGGAATCCCAGTTCGAATGCAGATGTGCGAGAGACATTTGGACAAAGGTGGAAAAAGCCCAGGGAAGCCCAGGGCGCCAGATGTGCTATCAGGACAGCAGGAAAAACAAAAGCGAGAGAGGGAAACAAAAAAAAAAGGGAAGACACGGGCAGAGGACAATTCCAGGAAAATGTTGTCAAACCCAAAGGAATTGGTGGATCTAGTGCATAAATTCTCCAGTTCCATGTTTCCACTGAAAACACTGTGCAGGAAATGAGTCAGTTCACTCTGTTCCCCGAGGACAGCGGGAGGTGCATTACAATATTACACTTAGAACCTGCTAGCATTTCTTTCAACTCCACGTTGCCCATTCCCTCATATCAATCTAGACATTGCATTGAAGTACCAGTCCTGCTCTTCTGGGACAGTGTAAATAAACTGTTTAATTGCAGCCTGCAATTAAGGGCTTTTTTTTTTAAATCAAGACTTTATAATTCCATATCATTGAAAAGGAAAATGGACTGGAACAAGAGCACGGGGAGTGCGAGTAACTGGAGAGGTCCTTCAAAGGGCTGTCACAGGCGCACGACGGGCAGAATGGCCTCCCTCCATGGCGTGGTGGTGGTGGTGGTGTGTTAGCGGTCACTTGGAGTCCGAGTTTCTGTGGCAGCATGCACTCTTACATCGTGCTATAGTTCAGAGCCTATGGGGAATGATGGCTCCAACTTACTTTCCATCCCATGGCCGACCAGGAATCCCTCCCGCTCCTACCGCCTGCAATTGGTGTGCGTTGGAAGGGTTTACAAGTTGCTGCTCAACCTGTTTGGCTGCACACATTTCACGGCCAGTAAGTTCTGCGCTGGGATCCAGAGATGGAGCTTCTGGTTCAGAGGGAGGGACAGTGCCCACTGCACCACAAGGCCTTTCTCTGATGTTAAGGATTCTCCAATTCTCAACCAGCACCAATTGGTCTTTCGATCTGGAAACTGCCTCTTCATTTGCTCCCATTTCAAGGTCTTCTCACATCCACAAGGTGCTTATCACAAACCGATGGGGTATAAGTAGATGACGGTGACCCATTGTAAGCTTCTGCAGGCATCAATATATCAATTTCAACAAGGGTGATATCAGAATAATGTGTGGGTACACATACCAGGAAAGGGTTGACAGGCTGGGTCACTTCTCTCTTCAAAAAAAAAAAGGCTGAGAGGTGGACTAATAGAGGTCTTTAAAATTCGGAAAGGTTTTGAGAGAGTGGATAGAGAGAGAACATTTCCTTTTGTGGGGGGGGGAGGGCAAAACTGGAGACCATTGAAATTAAGATAACAACCAAGAAATCCTATAGGGAATTCAGAAGAAACTTCTTCACCCAAAGAGTGGTGAGACTGTGGAACTCACTACCACAGGGAGTGGTTGCAGCAAATAGTATAGATCCAGTCAAGGGAAAACTAGACAAGCAGATGAGGAAGGAGGGAATAGAGGGTAACATTGATAGCTTTAGATGAGGAAAGATGGGATGAGGCTCAAGTGGAGCATAAACACTGGCATGAGCCAGCTGGGCTGAATGGCCTGTCTTTGTGCCTTATATCCTATGTAATCATTTTTACCGTATTAAACTGCACAAAAAATGCTCTTTTTCATTCTTTGTTTCTGCTTGACCGCAAGTCCTGATCGATGTAGCCAGTGTAACAGCAGCAAACATCCCTGAAGCAACCCCCTAGCTACTACATTACAGGACCCACTCCCTCTCTGGTGCTCACTTCCCCTGACAGCTGTGAAACCACATACAACATCAGCAAAAGTGCCACGTTCCCAGCCAAGAGGTCATGGTCTTGTTGCTAATATGACACAAAGTAACCCTCTATCCCTCCCAAAGAGGAGGCACCATTGGGCAGATCACATGGGTGTGAATGGCATTCCCCACAGAAGTGACCAATGAGCTTGATGCTGACCTCCAGTTGAAGGACAAACCCCAGTAATCCACTCTAATAGGAAGAGAAAAACTACCTTTGCTATGGTTGACACATTTGTCCCTGTGCTGCGGAATCTGCAAATGCAGCTAACTTGAAAGCTCCACCCCCCCCTCCACCCTAACCCACCCTTGTTGTTTGGGCCAGACTGCACAGATAGCCAAATCAGGAGGCCAGGACTAAATTGGTGGGCCTCACCTTTGGAAGCAGTGTTGGGAGTTTGTTGCCATGGCAATGCTGCCTCTAGTGGTGTTGGTGAAAGCCATAACTTCACATGGGGTCCCAGCACCAACTGAAGCTGCAGTGATGACTGGCGCGCCCCCCGGCTGTGCCGGCACTGGGGCTAAAGCTGTTGTGCGCACCAGTTCTGTAATGTAAATGCACCATTGTCAACACAGACAATGGGGCACTGAAGCTGAAGCTATCCTGGTATTTAAAGGGGAGGAGAAAGATGGTAAACAATGTGTGAAATGAGGAGGGAGTATAGCCTCGGGATAGGCAAGATGGGCAGAAAGACGTTTCAAGCACCATTGTATACACAACATGCCAGGTAATGGTGTTAAATAATGAGGACAAGTTCCATAGTCCAGATTTGTGATCCCTTGAGTCTAGAAGATTAAGGAGTGATCTGGTTGAGGTGTTTAAGGTGAATAAAGGATTTGATTGGGTAGGCAGAGAGAAATGATTTCCTCTGGTGTGGGGAGTTCAGAACAAGAGGACATAACCTTAAAATTAGAGCGAGGCTGTTCATGGACAATGTCAGGAGCACTTCTCCTCATGCAAGGCAGTGGAAATCTGGAACTCTCTCTCCTAAAAGAAAACTGTTAAGGCTGGGGGTTCAACTGAAAATGTCAACATTGAGATGTTGTTAGGTATGGGGTATCAAGGGTTATGAAGGAAAGACAGGTAAATGGAGTTCAGTTACCGTCCAGCTGGTGGCAGAAAAGACTCAAGGGGCTGAATGGCCTCCTCCTGTTCCTACAAGTGAAACATTTACTCTGGTACGGTTAATGTAGCTGCATGAAAAGGGTCTGGGTGCTTATTATACACTGACGCGGCTTACAGATAGGGTTTTACAGCAGTTATTGCAAGAGCAGAACCAGGCTCCTCACATGAACCTGCAATTAAAAAAAGTACACGTGTGTTTTTTCATTACTCCTCTCTCTGCCTCTTAAAAAGGGACTTGGATATTTTATGACAATAATCCTGTTATAGAGGGCCCACTCCTGTAAATCAGGTCAATTTCCAGCATCTGAAATTGACAAGTGGCTCGCTTGGAATGAGGATCCTGGAACTTTAAAATTTCGAGACATCTATTATCCCTGTGGAAGGGAGAGAGGTTGCAGCAAAATCAACCCCCCTGATTTATGACAGGGGGGGGAGAGAAACGTCAGAGCAGTGGGAATATCTTTAGAAGAGGAGCTGTCGGTGCGGAGTCAAAGAGAAGTTCCATTTTTTTTTTGGCTTATTTGTTTTTTATTGAGCTGCCCCATTGCCTTGCAAAATAAAAAGGTTGGCAGACCTGACGGAATGTGACTGGTGGGATCCTGAATGGGGGCGATATGGGGGGGGCAAGGCGAATGGGTATGTTTGTAACTCAAGAGATGTGCGGCGGTAGAAAAAAAGTTACTGGCCTTTTAGCACGGAGACCAGCGAGGATCGCAGATCACCCAGCCACACATCAAACAAAGGAGCACAGAGGAAGGTCACTGTAGGGCCTATTCAAAGCTTCTCGGAGAGCAACCAGCTTTCTTCCTCCCCCTTTCAGTCGAACCTGTTCCCATTGAGCTGGCTGGCGAGTGGAAGCAGCTTTTAATGGACAGAATCTGAACTGCTGCATTTTCCCTCTTGGTGCACGGACAACAACAAAAAAACCTGCCGAAGGGAACAGGTAATTTTATCCCACTGGCAAAGCAGGGGAGCTCACTGGAATGATATTCACCCCCACCCCCCAAACACACACACACACACACACACATACACACACACACGGGTGTTACAGGCAGCGTCAACTTGAACAGGAATCGAACCACTACCCCACCCCCTGCCAACCCTGCACATAGATACGCAAACAAGTGGTTTACTTAACTCTTTCAGCACTTCGCAGGGAAGGGCAGCAGTTAACAGTGGGAAGGGCTGATCAATGTGGTTTGATCGACTGTGCCGAGTGGGGGAGATGACAAGTGAGCCTCAGCATTCCTGGAGTGGTAGGGTGAGGGGGGAGGGGGTGAGGGGGGAGAACATTAATCTGAACACCTTGTTCCTCATTACTGCCCACTCGCCCCTGCCTGGCAAATACACACGGACATTGGATAACAGCCAGACTGCGCTTGCTCAGACTCTCCACCAGCCTGTTAACATTCAGTGAAGAATGTGTATTTATATAGCACCTTTCACAATTCAGGATGTCTCAAACTGCTTTACAGCCAATGATGCATTTTTGAAATGTCATCACTGTTGCAGAGTAGGAAACATCACAGCCAACTTGTGCACAGCAAGCCCCCACAAACAGCAATGTGATAATCATTGTCATGACAGCGGATCATAGCCCCAAGTTATGTATGGGCATATTGAACTTTTTTTAAGTAAGTCATGTGTTTTTTTAAAAAAAAAGACCTACAAGCAAATGCTGGTTGAAAACGTGGAAAATTCCTATGTGGATTATACTTGACCGACTAGTCCAGAGGGAACAGAATGTCGCACCTAAAAAGGTGCAAAGGCCTACTTCAGGCAGAAAGGGAGAGATGCAGTGCAAAAGACTGAACTTTAAACTCCTGTGGTTATGGAGGCAATGGTGACCGATTACCACATCTCAGCAGAAACCACCACCTGTTGAGTTATATCTCAGAATGTGGAAATTGTCTGAGCTAAAAGAAAGCAGATTCTGGGCGAAAGACATGTTTGTTTTTCCCTTCCAGGAATACACAAGAAAAGGGGTTCCAAAGCTGGATGCAAACCTGATCTGTGTGTTCTGGTTCTGGTGTGCATTGTGAAGGTCACAGCAGAAGGACATCATCTAGACATCCCTGCAGCTTGCAAGTAAATGTCTCTCTCTCTCTCCCTGCTGCTGGAGGCAAGTCAACAAAGCCACAGTCAAAAAGGAAACAGGGCAGCTCCTTCAGCTGACCTTCAGAACCAAGTGTCTCCAAACCAACTGCTCAACTGCCAAAGACAGCTCTACCAGAATCACCCAGCTTAACGGCTGCAATGTTTCGCTATCTACTCCTCACGGACAAGCCAAAGACTGATTGGCATATCTTTTTTAAACTTGTATTTTTGGACTCAACTACTCATTTCTGATCTGTGTGTAAGTGGGTTGTGCTTTTAGTATTTCTCTCAGGTTTTAGTAACTAATAAATTCACTCTTTCTTTGATTCATGAAAGCCTGGTTAAATTGGCTCCTTCTAAAACATAAATACATTTGGGCTGAGAAAAGGAATCCATGAGGGAAGGTGTCCTTTTCAAATTGACCTTGTTGTGACCGGTGGGAGTTGAATAAAGAAGGGGAGCCAGCTCATTCCTCCCCATCCAGGAGAATAACCAAATTAGGGTTCCGCTCGGAAACTTAACAATTTGGGTATCTTGTCTGGGATCACAACAAATTGGGGGACCTCACCCGGGGACCTGTTGCAACATGACCAAACAATCCATTTCAGTGATGTTGGTTGAGGGATCAATCTTGGCCAGCACAGCAGGGAGAACTCCACTGCGCTTCTCCAAATAGCGCCCTGGGGTTTTTTTTTACGTCCAACTGAGAGGGTAGGGAGAGCCTCGGTTTAATATCTTATCTGAAAGACAGCACTCCCTACGATGCTCCTTCTGTACTGCACTAGCAGCCCAGATTTAGTGCTCAACTCACTGGAGTGGGACTTGAACCTGTGACTTTTGGACTCAAGAGACGGGAGGGCTACCCACTGAGCCTCAGCTGATATCTAAGGCTCACATCCAAAGTGTGACAATTCGCACACAATGCTGGATGCATTGACATTTGGAGACTTGCAACACAACATGAATCAGTGGCATTAGGAAATTGGGGGGTGGGGAGGGGTGGTGTGGTGTGGGGTAAGAGAGAGAGAGAGAGAGAAAGAAATTAGGTGGAGGAGGACCATAGCTACAAGTACAGAACGTACAGCATAAGCAATGTTGAAATGAGAAAGCTACTTCAAAGGAATTTTGCCAATATCTGTTACATACCACCCCTGTTGGATTGTGTGCCTGTGTAAGCTGGCAGTGTTAAGAGGGTAAGAGTTGCTTATAAATGGATGATTAACCAATGCAGTGCCAAATCCATTAATACAGACTGACTGGGAGAGGTTGCAGAGACTCTGTCTCTGTATGGCAATTTTGGACATGCACTTCTGTTCAAAGTTGGAAATATGTCTCTTCGCTCCTAAAAGACCCTGATGTTTACCTCAAAGCTGCAGGAGGAAGTGGAAGGTGACACAAACACTATGTGTTTATTGCCATGTACACATGAACAAAGCTATTCAGGTAAATACATTCTCTCCCAAGCCCCTTTACACAGGAGGGCATCCCCCGGGGTTATTTTCTGCTTAAACAAAGTTACACTTTCCCCAACACGGCTTCGCCTGTGAACATGGCTCAACTTTGCAGGTACTCTTATCAACCAAAACAACCAGATATTCCTCGCAATGCCTCAAACATCTCCGGCTTCAATCTACATTCGACAGTTTTGCACCCTTGGATGGTTTTCGCTGGCTGTAAGAGGGACTGCTATTCCTCAGGGAAAACTCACCCTCAGTATGCACGTTGGTGAGTGGTGAGGTGGAAAAGGGAGGTCCCAGGTCTGTATCGACTTTGTTCATCTTGGCCAGGATAGTGGAACGAGTTGCTCCAAGTGGTTCAGCGCCCTCTGTTAGGAAGAAGCTTTGTCGATCGCTACTTAAGAGATGCCCGAGGGAAGAATGCAGGTATCGAAAGGCGGGATAAGGATCTTGCTGAAAAGAGAGGCATGTTGCCGAAGCTTTTTGTCTTGCACTCGGTGGGACAAATGCAAGAATGTCAAATTTCAAGTGAATATGTTCAAGCCTCGCATGGTTTTTGAATTACCCAGAAGCTTACAGTTCCCTATTGCTTTCCCCATGGCAACACCTCGGCCAATCAGAATCAATTTGTCAAGCAATCAGCACCTTTTTCTACGATAGTATAAACTATTGTGATCGCTTGAAATTTGGCACTCTTGCACTTGTCCTGAAGAGTGCAAGATGAGAGGCTTCAACAACACGTCTCTCTTTTCAACAAGATTCAAGTTCTGACAGGATAAGAACTTGCCATGCATCAGCCAGTAGACTTCATCAAGGCTCATGTGAACAATGTCCACTATGACTGTAGCACAATGGGAGACTCAAGTCTATGGATCTCAGCAAGGAAGTCAGTGTCTTCAGTGGAAGAGGGAAGATGGTGCAGGTGGGGTGAATGGGACAAATAGTAAAAGCTTTTTAAGGGTTGCTGACACTAAGAGCCAAGTGGCATTGGAGAAGGCTCACTGTCAGACCTGCACTGACTGTTTGAGGAGGTGCTTTACACCCACAGAGAGTCGCAGAAGCTGTGCGCTGACCACGGTCACTCTTTCCCTGATACCCTGGAATAAGGCACTTCAGGAGGGAACTGGTTGGGGGGGGCAAGAGGTGGAGGCGCAGAGGCAGATTTGGAAACTGAATGATAATTTGGAAACCACAATTTCATGCCTAGAACCAAATCAGCTTACTTTCAAAGGCATTGGTTTCACAGAGAATAAGCCTTTGACACACTTCATAGAATTATAGAACAATTACAGAGCAGAAGGAGGCCTTTTGGCCCATCGTCTGTGTTCACCCTCTGCAGGAGCAATTCAAATGGATCCGCTCCCCTGCCTTTTCCCTGTAGCCTGTAAATTGTGACAAACTCATATCCCACCAAACCTGGTCTGTGGGAGCAGGCGTTTAAACACCTGGTCATTCAAAAAAAAAAAATCCTTAAATTCTCTTTTTTAAAAAAAATGTTATAAAACAGAACACTGCCGGCCTTGAACCAGATCTCAAACAAGGAGGCTATTTTTCTTTTTGAGAAGCCTGTGTTTACTTCCTTAGTTTTCACGTGACTGCAAGTGGAGGAGCCAATACTTGCACAGGGCAGGCCTCCCCAGTGTGCGACTCTCAGAATGAACCAGGAAAGGGAAACAGAGCTGCCTTTAAAATCACAAACAGGATTGCTTTTGGGCAGGGGATGGAAGGGAAATCACCAATAACTGAGGCACATTTTGTTAAAAACAATATATTTATCCAAAAGCTTTTCAGACACACCTACAAGAGCACCAGCAAACTACCGTGACTTGTTCAAACATGTGTTACTTCTACAGCAGAGCCAAAATACAGCAAATTCAAAATAAAAAAAAGTGTGCTTTATCTTGCAGTGATCTCAAGTCACGAGTCACTATGAAGACACAGGGTTTGATCCCGGTCACCATCATTTGCTCTTTTCCCTCCGCCTCCTCCCCTCCCGGTGAGTCACGCAGCCTAACAGGTGCCGAATGCTCTTTGAGGGTCTGCCGGATCGGTTATTCTCGGTGTGTGTCAGCAGGCACCACTCTCCTGTCCGTGCACTAACTCCCACCAAGCCCCGTTCACCCACGCTCGTTGACCTAAACTGCTTGTTCCGCCAATGCCTCACTTTTAAAATTCTCATCCTTGCTTTCAAATCCCTGCATTGCCTTGCCTCTCCCTACCACGGTAACCTTCTCCACCACCTCCTGAGATCACTTTGCTCCTCCAATTCTGGCTTTCTTTTGCTCCACCATTGGCGGCCTTGCCTTCAGCTGCCTAGGCCCCCGAGCTCTGGATTTTCCTCTCTTACATTGGCCAAGCTTTTGGTCACATGGTCTACAATCTCTTTGCCTGGCTCGGTGTCAAGATTCTGTCCATCAATGTTTGCGAATTGCTCTGGTACATTTGACTATGTTAGAGGGATTGCCTTGGGATGTTTCACTTCATTAAAGGTTTATGTAAATGCAAGTTGTTGGTGTTGCTGTTGACATCACATCCCTAAGTAATCTAGCCAATACCCAAGTACTTCCCAGAAGGCGTCACCAATAGCAATTTGAAGCAGGAACCCCAGCTGATTTTTCCCCGTCACCAACTTGCATTGACATAGCATCTTTTAAAGTAGTAAAACATCCAAAAAGTGGTTCACAAGGACAATCATCAAACACAAAATGACACTAAGCCAAAGGAGCTGCTCGGACAGGTAGGAAGGTTTTAAGGATGTCCTTAAAGGAGAGAATTCCAGAGCATAGTGTTTGCTTGGTTGGAGGCACAATCGCCAATGTGGGGGTGAATAAGATGGGGAGGGGTGCTGAAGGAGGTTACAGAGATTGTGAGGGGTGAGGTCATGGAGAGATTTAAACATGAAAATGGAGGTGTTGATGGGCTGGGTTATAGACATCCCCAAGGCCACTGTAGAGGCCTGACTACCACCCCGGCCAAATTCAATGAATGCGGCACAGACTAGTGGTTAATAACACCAGCGAATGTTTACAGTTTGCCTAGCTCAGTTCTACACTGTCCTTGCTGACTGAACCATCAGGGCAAGCACCATTATTGGCTTTGCCATTCTGCAACAGCTTTCCCTCTCAAAACACAATGTTAGGGCGCCAGTTTTATACCCGCCAGGTCCTTCCACTGCATCAGGCTCCGGCTTCAGGCTTTTTCTGATCCATTCATAGGATGTGGGCATCACAGTCAAGGACAGCATTTACTGCCACCCCTAATTGCTCTTGAGGTGATGGTGAGTCACTTTCTTGAGCTGCTGCAATCCATGTGGTGTAGGTACACCCACAGTGCTGTTAGGAGGAAGTTCCAGGATTTTGACCCAATGACAGTGAAGGAATGTCATATAGTTCCAAGTCAGGATAGTGAGTGGCTTGGAAGGGAACTTGCAGGTGGTAGTGTTCTCATTGTGCCTTCTCCCTTGTCCTTCTGGGTGGGATAGAATACATTTCCATTTACTCAGTAGTTCATCTCAGGCTACTACAGATCATAAAGCATTTGTGGCCTTATTGGATTTAGTGTTTCAGGTATGTTCAGTGTTACACATTGTCAACAGTGAGCAAACAGTGTTAGCATATCCTAGTTGGGCAGTAACTCATGCTAAAGCCTGCGGCACACTAAATGCCCATCTCTGCTCTGTCTCAAAAGATGTTACAAGTGGAAAATAAGCAGCGTAATGAGTCGAACCTACTTCAAGCGTGATCCAATTATCCCACTAATCCATGCTGCCATTACTGATGCAAATTAGTTTTACAGTTTGGTCAATCAGGCCACCTTTAGTCCCGCTTGTGTGCGCACTTCCTGTTGGAGGTGTTCCCCCTTTGCAGTGAATACAATTAAACTTCATTGTGCCCCAAAATCTACATCTGTCAATGGGGCAGGTTGATTTGGAAAGAACGTTGGTATTGGCTCATTGAAGATTATGAGTCAGGTTTGTGCCATGAGATCTGGCTCTACCTTCCCTGCAGATCACCTGTCGATGTCAGTGTGTCTGTCACTGTGGTATGGAAGGGTGTGCATGTGCGTGTCAACACGTGCAGCTGCAATTTGATCAGCAAGTCTGGATACTACAAGACAGTGAGGGCAATGAAACCTCAAGCATCAGTCACATAGGGCTTGTAATTATTGGCCTCTTTAAATGTACTTAATGCGCCAAGGTGCTTAACAGATGGGAAACTGATACCATCCAATGGTAAGAGATGAGATGGAGGGTGACTGAAGGCCTGGTTGTCGAGATTGGCTTTTTGAAGGGGCTGCTGACAATGGGAAGAGTTCTCTGACCATCTCCACTCTGGCTCGGAGTAGCAGGGTCACCACACGCTGCCTGGAGAGCTAGTGAAGTGGAAGGGTTTAAGGAAAGAATTCCAGGCAAAAATGGTTCAAAACTGAGCGACAAAGATAGGGAGATGGGAAAAGGGGATATTTAGGGGATTAGAGTCCCAAATGCGGCCTGATATCAGAGATAGGATGGGGTGATATATACAGAGATATGTGGAGCTCTCTTTGTGGCTCCGAAGCCCAATTATCATGGGTCGATGGCGAGCAGCACTAGGAGCAGGCTCTTGGCGTGGATGGGCTGTGTGCAAGAAGATCCCCATTGGGGAACAAGTCAAGGAGGAGAAAAGCAGCAAGGCCAACATCAGTCATTTAGCCACTGAGAATGGAGACGTGGTTACTTCAGCTGCATCATACCGGAGACTGGATATTGTGTGCAATCCAGCCTGTCTCAATGGGTCAGTCGACAGGTGTGAACATTAAAACCCAGTGCTGACCTCCCCCTGAAGTCGAGCACACAACTTCACAATAGGAATAGGATACAAGTGGGAAACACAGGGAAAATAGTCCAGGTGTTCCTGTGCGCAATATTAGGAAACAAGCTTTCAACACACTCTTCTGACAGTCCTTTTCCTACTGTTGCTACAGGAACTATTGTCTATTTAAAACACTAAGCTAGGAGATGGAGGAACATTCTGCCAACATGCAGCGTTAGTGCCAACAGTAATTCCTTGGCGTAGAAATTTTGACACCTGCAGAATGGAAGCGATTCTTCTGCTATCCAAAGTGCCAGGTAAACACTTGCTGTCAAACTGATATTTTATCCCCCTCTACGTTTGCCTGTCTTTCTTGCTCCCACTCCCTGTGTCACACTCTTTCCCCCTCCCTCTGAATCAGCGATAGATACCATACCGTACGTCTTTTAAGCAGGAACATTGCTCCCGGAATGTGTCATATGGCAAAGTATAGCCAGAATTCTACCAGCTCTAAACATATTGTATGCTCTGAAGGGATGAACATGCATCCTACCCTCAAGACAAGGGATTTTCTTTAAAAAAAAATGGTCATTCCAGTGTGACCTTCCCTTCAACTCGCAGAATTGGAGTAGAGAAGTGTTAAAAAGGTTTGATCGGACTCTGATTGCCAGCTTTATTCTAGGCCAGTGCACAATAATTGCATGCGTTCCAAATCACTGACCTACTTTCTTCACACATACTCTAAATGGAGTGAAATTAGTAATAACGCCACTGCTCTGACTGACCTGCTTATTGTACTTATGTAACATTGCTTTATTAGCAAGTCGAGTAACTCACGCAACAATAGGGCATCATCGTACAGCTCCAACAAAGCAAACACGCCCAGCGCACCGGCCCACACTTAAGCTTGACAGGCCCCCGGTTAAATTTCCAAACCAGCTACACTTTTATAGCCATGGAAACAACTGTAGTCTTAACCACTCCTCCTCACATTAACTTTCCTCTGGAGAACATGGATTTCTCATGGTGGGGAGCGCGGAATGTTAAAAAACCAAATCAGGGCTTTTAAATCCTGAGTCCGCCGTTGGAGAGAGAAACGAGCTGGGAGGGCGAAGAGGCGGATTTCCTTCCCCCTTCGGTATCGCGTGTTTGTGACTCCAGATTATATTTCAGCTTCGGGAAAGAAAGTATTTAGGGCATCACGCCCACAACAGGTTATTCTGTCTCTCTGCTCATCCTGAATCAGGCACAGGGAAAGAGAAAGGCCTCGTTACTGTGGAAACCCAGGTCCACAAGGGACATTGAAGAATGGGGCTTGTTCACTGGTAAAGATTACCCATTGCTTTCATTGTACATTAGGGAAGGAAGCCCATGACACCCACTGCCTGGTGCGCTGTTTTGTAACACTGCTTTCTCGCCCAAGCAGCTTAGGTTCAACAACAACTTGCATTTATAATTTAGCGCCTTTAACATCCAGTAATAATCTAAGAGGATGAGACAAAAAAATTGCCCCATGCTTTCTTTTGGGCTCCATTTGAACCGTGTTTGTCTGTTAGTTGCTGCTGGTGGTAAATTGACAACAAGACAAGGTTTGGCTTGGTTGGGAATGCTCTTCCTTCCAAGTCCAACAGTTGTGGGTTCGAGCCTCCAGTCCAGGACATGGCTGCAACATCTTGACTGATCCAATGTAGTCCTGAGGGAGGCTGCATTTCTGGGTGAGTTGGATGAGGTGCTCAGCTGAAGGCCTGTCTACTCTGCCTGGGTGGGTACGTACGATGAAGAGCAGGGAGTTCTGATGAGTCATCCCTCAGTCAACACCAGCAAAACAGGTTAACTCGATCAGTTATCTCATCGCTTTTCGACCTTGCTCTGCGCAGATTGCTGCACGCAAGGAGTGAAAGGGCTGCTGGGGTTCAAGAAGGCAACTCACCACCACCTTCTCAAGGGCAATTAGGGATGGGTAATAAATGCTGGCCCAGCCAGTGGTGCCGAAATCCCATGAATGAATTTAAAAAAAAAAATGTTTCCCTCCCATCGACACAAAGGACCAACGTTTGCGGCTCTTTGCACTTTAACCTGTTGCAGGCGAGTGCCAGTTGTTCTGGGCTGTTCCTTGGAATGAAAGGACCCGACTGCCAAAATCAGGGGGAAAGCAGGGAATTGTCTCCTGCCGTTTATCTCGCTGACTCTCAGCGCCGCCGCCGGTTGATGATCTCATCGGCATGTTGAGCACGGTGTGTTTACACTACAGAGCAAAACCTGCCCGTCACCCTTCAGCCACAATCGCTGAATATAAAAGACACGTCTTCCAACAGGCATCTTCTAGTGCAGCACTAAAATCAACAATTTCTAAGCCAAATTCGAGCTGCCCACACACAGCAATGCTGATACAACTATTTCAGTGGGAGGTATGAATGTGCTGGGTGTATCGCTTGGATTTTGCCTGTGTGTTCTGATACCACAATACCACGCATAACCCCCACCCACCCCCAACCCCCACCTTCACTCCACCTCAGCTGAGAAGCCAGCCAGGAGTGTCACAAACTGGCATTGTCAATGGCCCCAAACTGATCTTCTACCCAGAGCTTCTTGACCCCCTCTTGGCCCAATCTGAATGTTCTCATCCTCCAAGAATGCTGAAACTTTGGGTCAGGGAAATGATGGGAACAATCACAGCCCAGGCGCTTTATTTACAGGCTGTCGAGGTTTGTGGAGGGAAGGTTACTGTGACATTTTTTTTTAAAACCAGACTTTTCTCAAAACAATTTATGCATGTGCACCTTATCAGCAGCACGAGAACATTGTGCACAGCATCAGATGTAGACTTGCAGGTTTGGCGTGAGGGGTTGTGGGGGGTGGGGAGGTGGTGGGTGGGGAAGTGAAGAAATGGACCACATTCAGTCAGCACCTCTCCATCCCTGAGACAGTGTCAGTATGCAACACCTTACACATTGTTGGTTGATGGGACTGTATGGCACTGGTGCACACACACACTCACAAAGACACATACAGACACGCACGCGCACCCCACACAGTCACAAAGACACATACAGACACACAAGCGCACCATACACACACTCACAAAGACATACAGACACACACGCCACACACACTCACAAAGACATACACACGCGCACCACACACACCACTAAACCCATCATTTAAACGTTTGTAAACAAGGTTCACCATGTCAAAACGTCTTCAAATTTAATGGGAAGTTGTTTTCGATCTGACAATTTAAGCACTTGGCTCAGTCTCAAACAAAGCAGGGGCAGGATCAAGAATGGCTCATAAATCTTAAATTGTATACATGTGCACACGCGCGCACACACACACACACACACACACACACACACACACAGCACTGTCCCCTTTAAATTGTATACATGTGCACGCGCGCACACACACACACACAGCACACACATACACAGCACACACACACAGCGCGCACACACACACAGCGCGCGCACACACACAGCGCGCACACACACACAGCGCGCACACACACACACAGCGCGCACACAAACACACTGCGCACACACACACACACTGCGCACACACACACACTGCGCGCACACACACACAGCGCGCACACACACACAGCGCGCACACACACACAGCGTGCACACACACACAGCGCGCGCACACACACACAGCGCGCACACACACAGCGCACACCACACACACAGCGCACACACATACACAGTGCACACACACACACAGCACACACACACACATCGCGCACACACACCACACACACAGCGCACACACATACACAGTGCACACACATACACAGTACACACGCGCACACACACACACATCGCGCACACACCACACACACAGCGCGCACACACACACAGCGCGCACACACACACAGCGTGCACACACACACAGCGCACACCACACACACAGCGCACACACATACACAGTGCACACACACACAGCACACACACACACATCGCGCACACACACCACACACACAGCGCACACACATACACAGTGCACACACATACACAGTACACACACACACACCACACACACAGCGCACACACATACACAGTGCACACACATACACAGTGCACACACACACACAGCACACACACACACATCGCGCACACACACCACACACACAGCGCACACACACACACACACAGCGCACACACACACAGCACTGTCCCCTTTCTCTCTCTCTCTCTCTCTCTCTCTCTCTCTCGAGGAGTGTGTAGATGCCCTTCTAGTGTGTTCAGAGGAAGCAGCTTTACTCTCAATAGGAAGTTTCTTTTATATATAAAAATATATATTTTTATGTGGAATACATTCAATTGATGGGTTGAGGATCTCCATGGAGGGCAGTTGCTGGTCTTGACTGCAATCCCGTTCACTTCCGATTTGATAGGGGTCTACAGCACAGAACTGTAGGGATGTAGGGACATAGCAAGAGGAATAGGCCATTCAGCCCCTCGAGCCGGTTCCACCAACATTCAACGAGATCTTAGCTGATCTGTGACCTAACTTCATATACCAATCAGGCCAAACACAGAATAATTGGACACTACGCTACCTACACATATAATTCTGTCAGATGATGTAACATCCCTTGTGAGAATAGTACATCGCTTCCAGACTATAGGCCAGCCATAATGGATGGCAATCCTTTACCAGGTGACTTGACAGTATATGCTTGAGGAACATATCTGCTGCGTTGTTGTCTTTCGTTTTCCTCTATCCTTTGCTACTATGACCAGAACTGCAGAAACTGGAAGGGTCTGTGCTGAAATGAAGAATGGTAACTGGTAACACCATGGTTGCTCCAACATCATGGCTTCTAACAGAAGCTGTTGACAACCGCAATGAGACCGGGTGATGGGAATGTAACAATCCACCTGTGTCTAGTCCAATAATAAGTGACAGTTATTAATCCTTCCCCTGAATCTAGACCAGTAACAGGTGTTACATCCTCCAATAGCACACACCCACAGCAACACTGTACCTACGGACTGAGGTGTGGGTAGGGAAAATTACAAATCTAGGTGTTGTACAGTAAGAGGGGTAAAAATTCCACTGTGCCCTTCACAGCCTGGGCAGTGTGTGCACATAAAGGAGAGAATAGAATGAACTTGCATTTATATAGCACCTTTCACACCCTGGAGGTTACCATTGACCAGAAACTGAACTGGACCAGCCATATAAATACTGTGGCCACAATAGCAAGTCAGAGGCTGGAAATTCTAGCTTGAGTAGAATTTGACTCCCCAAAGCCTGTCCACCATCTACAAAGCACAAGTCAGGAGTGTGATAGAATTCCCTCCACTTGCCTGGATGAGTGCAGCTCCCACAACATTCAAGAAGCTCGACACCGTCCAGGACAAAGCAGCCCGCTTGAGTGGCTTCCCATCCATAAACATTCACTCCCTCCACCACTGACACAAAGTGACAGTAGTTCATGCTATCTATGCAGAAATTCATCAAGGCTCCTTCGACAGCACCTTCCAAACCCATGTCCTACCATTCTATCAGTCTACCATTCAAAAAGGGACAAGGGCAGCAAATGGATGGGAGCACCACCACCTGCAAGTTCCCCTCCAAGTCACACGCCATCCTGACTTTGAACTGTATTGCCATTCCTTCGCTGTCATTGGGCCAAAATCCTGGATCTCCCTTCCTAACAGCACTGTGGGTGTGTCTATGGCACATGGACTGCAGCTGTTTAAGGCGGTGGTTCCCCATAACCTTCTCAAGGGCAATCAATGCTGGCCTAGCCAGTGCCACCCACATCCCATGAACGAATAAATAAAAAAGGTCCTACCAATGTCCCATCACATCCTACAAATGTCCCAAAGAGCTCCATAACCAATGGATTATTTTTTGGCGTGTAGTCAATGTGGTTAGGTGAACCAAAGGCAATTTGTGCACAACCAAGTCTCAGGAGCTAATGCAGCCACTTGATAATGAGAAAACTGTTTCAGCAATGTCGCTTCTGAGATGTGTGCTGGCCGAGATACCCAGAGAACTCCCCTACTCTTTAGATTGTGCTGTAATATTATCAGTTCAATGGGCAGACAAGTCCTCAGTTGAACATCATGTCTGAAAGACAGCATCTCCAGAAGCACTGACATACTGCCCTCCCTCAGTGCTGTGACTGGGAATCTCGGCTGGGATTACCAGCTCAAGTCTCTGGAGTGGGGCTTGAATTTAATAGGCTCAAGGGCGCAAATTGGCAATTTGCGCTGCAGGAGCGGCACAGAGGAGTTCACATTCCCCAGTTGCATAGACCAGTCAGCTCCTTCAGAATAACTTTCAGCGTTAACAGCATCAGTTTACACTATTTGAAGCCACAATGCTGATTACTGCTCCAGAATGGAACAGCTCAGTGACACAGAAGTGGAGATTCAAGTCCCTTTAGTGCAGATAATAATACTTTGGGTGAAAGGACAGTTTTATGGCACACATGATCTCCTCCCAATATGAACAGTTTGGCACTCTCACTGCAGGGTGTGATCTCCACCTTGTACAAAGCTGCACTGAAATGACAGACCCGTGCACCCAGGCAAACAGACAGCCTCCTAACGGGATTCACCCACAAAGTGAGGTAGTGACTGGCGTGGGGGTGAGGAAGGGGTTGTTGTGCAGCCGAGCCAAGCTGCCATGTGAAGTACAGCACAGGCCGCCAGTCATGGCATGTATGACGCGAGCAGTCCGAGAGTTGGCAAGACGTCAGGAATGTCAGCACGGCATCTCAGTAATGCGACCAGCATGGGTCAGAATAAGGTTGCAATCAGGCTCAAGACCCAGTGTTCATGCTCCTGATGCCTAGGAAACTATTTATGGAACAGAACTGGAGACGTTGGCATTTGCCACTGACACTTGGGGAGTGCTGTACGGTCAACACACAAACCATCCATTTTCTACCAATATCATTTTGACTGAATAAGAGGAGAAAGTTGTGGCTTCTTTCTGAACTAACAATTAAGTTGGATGTTTGAGCAGAACTGCTCAATGCCTAGGCTTCAGTTCGAGAAGATCATTCGTTCTGCCCACATTTTCCTATCTGGGCTGTGCTTTTCAAAAACAAAATGAAAGCAGCTGTATTCAGAGAGATGAAGTTTGCAGGGCTGGCACAAGTGAACTTGACCACATGGTTCATGTGCAACCAAAGCTGGGAGCTTCCAACAACAGTCAGGCTCCGCGGCTCGTGGCTTTGCCACCGGTCGGCGGGTAAATGATTGGTCTGGGCCCCATGTTTTGTGGAGCAATTGTTCAGGCTGTGGAATTTTCACAAGATAGTCCCAGAGCTCAATCACACGGGCACGCTGTAGAAAATGGAGTCGCTGACGCTTGGCATGGCACATGAGAGTTATGACCAAGTGTAGTCTTCAGCTCTAAGGGAAGGCAGGAGGCTCTCCTTCCTCTCTCGTTAAAATGCAACAAGAACAACTTGCATTTATATGGCACCTTTACAGAAAAGGAAAAGCTCACAGAAGCACAATCAAAGATTGACACTGAGCTAAAGGTTGAGATATCAGGGGGCACGTCTGAAAGCTTGGTTAAAGAGGTGGGTTTTTAAGGAAGGTACATTAACATTCGTGGAGCTCATGTGCTCCCGCAGGTGAATAAGATTCATGTCTAACTCCAGCCCATAGCTGGTCAGGCTTTCCCATTGGCTACGACCCCAGACTGAGCAACATCAGCCCATGGCTACAAAAGGAAGTTTGTGCCCAAATGACTGCGATTGAAAGACAATCCCATATCGGTGATTGCCAGTGCGGAGTAACAGCTGTAGCGTGTGCAGGGCATGGGACTTCACAAGGTTGTCAATGGTAGCAACTAAACAGGAATAGTGTAGCTCCCAAAGTTGGCCATTGCCTTACACAAAGAAAGGTTCCTTCCACAAGGGAGGATCACAGCAGGTTGAAGTTACCATTGACCTAATTCACCTTCTGCCCTGCCAGCAGCCCAGACCCCAAATCAATGTTTCATCTTTCAGTCCGCTCTGTAAACAAGACATTATGTGAAACAGATGCAAGTGAATAGGCCCAGTTGTGGAAGGGGTCAGACCCTATCCTGACCCGAATCAGCAGCACGTGCTTAATAGTCCTTGCAAAAATTCTCTTCTCTCGAATTGTCAGCTGTGGAAATATTTTCAAAGCGGAAGACTTTGTCCCTCCCAGTGAAAGGGCCATTTTATTCCCATGCCCGTTGCTGTGGGTTTTGACGCCACCTTCATTCAAATGTTGCCTAAGCGCTGTTCCCTGGGATAGTTTGGAGGGCAAGTGGGCAATGCCGTGTGCCAGTGAGCCAAACGGGCCACAAGGTCACAGGTTCAATTCCTGGTTTGTGTTGAGGTGAAACGCTTGCCTTCAGAACTGCTGGGCTAGGCTTGGAAGAGAGTCAGAATTTCACGTACCCAAACCCAACGCAATCAATCTTTAATGAAAAATGACAACTGTACGAGGACCGGCTCCATGGTGAATGCAGGTGCTTTGCTGTCTCGCCAAACGTTAGTGCCTTCAGGGGGAAACTGGGACTGGGGGATGGGGCTGGGTTGAGAGAGTTGTCCTGTGACAAGAGGCTGAGTGAACTGGATCTAAATTCTCTGGAGTTTAAAAGAACGAGGGGCAATCTCATTGAAACATACAAGATTCCGAAGGGGCTCAACAGGGTAGACAGAGAGGTTGCTTCCCCCCACCACCCTCCAGTCGGGGAATCTAGAATTAGGGGGCAAGGTTTCAGAATATGGGGCCGATCATTTAGGACTGAGACGAGGAGAAATTTCTTCACTCAAAAGGTTGTGAATCTATGGGATTCACTAGCCAAGAGGGTTGTGGATGCTCCATCGTTCAATATACTGAAGGCTGGGATAGACAGGGTTTTGGTCTCTCAGGATATGGGGAGCAGGCGGGAAAGTAGAGTTGAAGCCCAAGATCAGCCATGAACGTATTGAATGGCGGAGAAGGCTTGAGGGGCCATGTGGTTTATTCAAGGGACTGTGTGGTTTATTTGAGGGACTGTGTGGTTTATTTGAGGGGCCATGTGGTTTATTCGAGGGACTGTGTGGTTTATTTGAGAGGCTGTGTGGTTTATTTGAGGGGCCATGTGGTTTATTCGAGGGACTGTGTGGTTTATTTGAGGGACTGTGTGGTTTATTTGAGGGACTGTGTGGTTTATTTGAGGGGCTGTGTGGTTTATTTGAGGGGCTGTGTGGTTTATTTGAGGGACTGTGTGGTTTATTTGAGGGGCTGTGTGGTTTATTTGAGGGGCTGTGTGGTTTATTTGAGGGACTGTGTGGTTTATTTGAGGGGCTGTGTGGTTTATTTGAGGGGCTGTGTGGTTTATTTGAGGGACTGTGTGGTTTATTTGAGGGGCTGTGTGGTTTATTTGAGGGACTGTGTGGTTTATTTGAGGGACCGTGCGGTTTATTTGAGGGACTGTGTGGTTTATTTGAGGGACTGTGTGGTTTATTTGAGGGGCTGTGTGGTTTATTTGAGGGACTGTGTGGTTTATTTGAGGGACGGTGTGGTTTATTTGAGGGACTGTGTGGTTTATTTGAGGGACTGTGTGGTTTATTTGAGGGACTGTGTGGTTTATTTGAGGGACTGTGTGGTTTATTTGAGGGACTGTGTGGTTTATTTGAGGGGCTGTGTGGTTTACTCGAGGGGCCGTGTGGTTTATTTGAGGGACTGTGTGGTTTACTCCTGCTCCTATGTCTTATGCTCTCGTGTGTTTGGAAATACTGCAGAATTGCTACAACGCAAGGATTCAGCAGGTGAACATAACAATCAAAGCAAGAACAAAGACCCCCTCGAGTGGCTCAGTTAGTTTGATTGAAGTCAAATCCTTTATCAGGAAGATCCCTGTGTCAATCCCAATTCTTCAAACCTGCCTCAGTGCCCCCAAGTCCAATCCAGGACAGGGGACTGGAAAGAGAAGGAATGAAATGAAATCATCGAGGGCTCCAGTTCCTGATTTATATCGAATGGCCTCTGGTGGACGGGCAGTCAACCAGGATTGAACTCCCGCTGCAATGAGTGACCCCCACTCATACCCTGCTGACTCTCAATACCAGCTCTGTATGTGTGTGGTTTGGTGCCCACTGGCACCCGACACATGGGCTCCATGGGGCAGCAGTAGCCCGAGAGTAAACTCGGCAGATGCAGAGAGACCAAGGGGCTAAGGAGATCCCATTCTTTACAGGGTCGCACTAGCAACTGGCCTTACTGAATCCAGCACATCCCACTGGGACAAACCCCTTTCTCCCACCACCACCACCACCACCAAGCCCAACCTAAAAGCAGCTACAGTCCAATAGGACCATGGAGAAAAGTAATAGAGAGGCTACCAGTGGTCTTCGAGTCACAGCCCAGCAGAGTTAATGCCAGCAGAAAGACTTATTAAAAAACATTTATTCTTTCGGGGAATGTGGGTCCCACCAGCAAAGGCTGGCATTTTTTGCCCATCCCTGACTGCCCTTGAACAGAGGGGCTTGTTAGGCCAGACCAGGGGGAGGATGGCAGATTTCCTTCCCTAAAAGGACATTAGGGAGCCAGAGGGGTTTTTAATGACAATTGATAGTCTCATGGTCACAATTATCGAGACAAGCTTTAACTTTAAATTCCACCAGCTGCTGTGGTGGGATTTGAACCCGTCTCCCCAGAGGCCTCTGGATTTCTAACCAAGTGACATTCCCACTACATCACCGTCTCCCCAGAGGCCTCTGGATTTCTAACCCAATGACATTCCCACTACATCACCGTCTCCCCAGAGGCCTCTGGATTTCTAACCCAATGACATTCCCACTACATCACCGTCTTCCCAGAGGCTTGCATTTCTACGGAATCTTTCATGGCCTCAGGGCATCCCCAAGCACTTTACAACCAATGACTTACTTAAGTCTAGCCACTGCTATAACTTGGAAAGGGTAGATAATGTACAGACAGGAGGAGGAAAATACTGTCACCATAAAACTGCTGTAATGAATCTAAAGGAAGGAAAGCTGACTATTTCCTTACTGCTCCATCATTCGTGAACTTAAACTTCAATTTTTCACTGGAAGTAAACAACAGGGGCGAGAGGCTTCAGTCATCTGGAGAACATGGGAAATAGGAGCAGGGAGTAGGCCATTCGGCCCTTGAGTCTGGTCCACCATTCAGGGGAGATTTAAAAGAGGTGTTCAACATCCTGAGGGGTTTGGATGGGGTAGGTAGGGAGAAACCCCACTGGCAGGAGGGTCAGCAACCAGAGAACACAGATTTAAAATCAATTGGCCAAAGAACCAGGAGGGGACAGGAGGTGACATTTCTGATGCAGCAAGTTGTTTAACCTGAACTGAAAGTGGAAGAAAATTCAATTGTACCTTTAGATTCAAGAGCAACTTCAGTTCTGATGATAGATTGGAGAAAGTTAGGACTATTTTCCTTCAAGACAAGAAGTGCTGAGAGGAGATTTGATAGAGGTTTTCAAAATCACGAGGGGTCTAGATAGAGAAGATAGGAATAAACTGTTCCCACTTGTGAAAGGATCGAGAACGAGAGGGCACAGATTTGAAATGATTGGTAAAAGCAGCAAGAGCAGCATGAGGAAAATCTTTTTCATGCAGCGAGTGGTTAGGGTCTGGAATGCTCTGCCTGAGAGTGTGGTGGAGGCAGGCTCAACTGAAGCATTCAAAGGGGAATTAGATTGTTATCTGAAAAGGAGGAATCTGCAGGGTTACAGGGAGAAAGCCAGGGAATGGCACTAGGTGAGTTGCTCATTTGGAGAGCTGGTGCAGATATGATAATTCACCAAGGCTTCTTAGACAGCGCCTTCCAAACTCACAACTACCACCATCTAGAAGGACAAGGGCAGCAGACACATGGGAACACCACCACCTGGAAGATCCCACCCCCCAAGTCTCTCACCATCCTGACTTGGATATATATCGCCATTCCTTGATTGTCACTGGATCAAAATCCTGGAACTCCCTCCCTAACAGCACTGTGGGTGTACCTACACCACACGGACTGCAGCGAATCAAGACAGCAGCTCACCACCACCTTCTCAAGGGCAATTAGGGATGGGCAATAAATGCTGGCCCAGCCAGCGACGCTCACATCCAATGAATTAAAAAGATGATGGGTCAAATGGCCTCCTCTTGCACTGTAATAATTCTGTGATTCAAAAGGGTATTGCATAAATACTTGAAAAGGGAAAAGAAATTCATGGATATGGGGAAAGAGTTGTTGGAATGGGATTAACTGGGTCTACCCCCTGCTCCCCAGTGTGTGGGTGTCACCCCCTAGGCCAGCATTTACTGCCCACCCTTAATTGCCCTTGAGAAGGTGGGGGTGAGCTGCCTTCTTGAACCGCTGCAGTCCATGTGGTATAGGTACACCCACAGTGCTGTTAGGGAGGGGGTTCCAGGTTTTTGACCCAGTGACTTAGCTCATTCAAACAGCCAGCATGGGAATAAGAGGCTGAGTGGTCTCCTGCTGTCTGATTCTTCGTTTAAGGTCCAGGCACCTTTTATTAGCTTGGACAAACAGAGAACAGCCAAAACCAGACACCCAAGGGCATAAGAATGAACCTTAGCGAAATGTTTAATTTGGTGGGAAAAGCGCAATGGATGGCTGAGAGACAAACAGTCTGCACCATAACCTGCACCTTAAATCCCCCTTTTCCTGTCTGTCCACATTCTGCAACCAGCCAGCAACACACCACCATTTGTGTGGCTCTTCACTACAAATGTGTACGGCTTTGTTTTCATAGCTCACAGACAGACTCCTCCCAGTCTGCAAACACCCAGCACTGCCCCAGCACATACATGTCTCGTGTTTTGCTGCTCCTCACAGACCTGCCAACCACGGCTTACAAATGAATAATGGGGTGGTGCGGGGGTGAAATGTGGTGGAACAGTCAGTTGCCAACGCACTACAAGGGTCCTCGCAGAATGAACTGTTCATAATTATAGGAATGTGCAGAGGGCTAGGTTCGGTCTGTCATCTGCATATTTTGTGATTGAGATGAATTCTTGTTGTTAACTATTCCTGGTGTAAGTGGATGGGGGAGGGAGAGAGGGAAAAAGAGAAAGAGGGGTTAGAAAGAAAAGGGGGAGGGGGAGAGATAGGCAGAGGGGGGCGAGGGGGGAGAGAGGTAGATGGGGAGAGGAGAGGGGGAGAGTGGAGGGGCAGAGAGAGGAGAGAGGCGGAGAGAGAGAGAGGGGGAAGAGAAGAGAGGGGGGAGAGAAAAGAGAGAGAGATGGGAAGAGAGAGAGAGATGGGGTAAGAGAGAGAAAGAGAGACCGAAAGAGAGAGAGAGGGTGAGAGGGAGAGAGGGAGAGCGAGAGAGCGAGAGAGCGAGAGAGCGAGAGAGCGAGAGAGCGAGAGAGCGAGAGAGCGAGAGAGCGAGAGAGCGAGAGCGAGAGCGAGAGCGAGAGCGAGAGAGAGAGAGAGAGAGAGAGAGAGAGAGGAGAGAGAGAGAGAGCACACAAGAGAGAGACAAGAGAGAGAGGGAAAAGAGCGTGAGAGGGGGGAAAAGAGAGAAAGCGAGGGGGGGAAGAGAGAGAGAGAAAAAGCGAGGGGGGGAAGAGAGAGAGCGCAAGAGAGAGGGGAAGAGAGAGAGAGAGAGAGAGAGGGGGGAAGAGAGAGAGAGAGGTGAAGAGAGAGAGAGAGAGGGGAAGAGAGGGAGAGAGAGAGGGGAAGAGGGGGAGAGAGAGGGGGAGAGAGGGGAGAGGGAGAGAGGGGGAGAGAGGGGGGGAGAGAGAGGGGAGGAGAGAGGGGGAGAGAGGGAGAGAGAGAGGGGAAGAGGGGGAGAGAGAGGGGGAGAGAGGGGAGAGGGAGAGAGGGGGAGAGAGGGGGGGAGAGAGAGGGGAGGAGAGAGGGGGAGAGAGGGGGGAGAGAGGGGGGGAGAGAGGGGGGAGAGAGAGGAGGGAAGAGAGAGAGGAGGGGAGAGAGAGAGGAGGGGAGAGAGAGAGGGGGAGAGAGAGAGGGAGAAAGAGAGAGGGGGGGAGAGAGAGAGGGAGAAAGAGAGTGGGGGGGAGAGAGAGAGGGGGAGAGAGAGAGAGAGAGAGAGAGGGGAAGGGGAGAGAGAGAGCGCGCTGGGGTGGGGAAGAGAGAGAGCGCGCCTGGGGGTGGGAGAGGGGAGAGAGAGAGAGAGAGAGAGAGAGACAGACGCACACACATAGAGAGGCGGAGTGAGAAAGAGAGAGAGAGAGAGAGGACAGAGATAGAGAGAGTGTGAACAGGGCTGTGCCCTTGCTCATTATCTCATGTCAAGCACAATGCTTTACAATTCAGCAGTGACTAACCAGCCCAGCTCGCAAATCATTCCTATTTCGAAGGCTGAGACATGCTTCTATGCTACGTTCAAAATACAGGATGCACATTGGCTTTCTTTCCTGTCACATCAGCTTTAACTGTGCTGACCCTTCACTCCTTCTTAATGCTGAATATTCGAACAACTTGTAGAAAGAAACAGGCCCTGAACGAGCCAGCGACTCACGTTGGCTGAAGGATAAACAGAGTTGGAACTTTGTGCAGTATTTGTTTTGGTGCCTCCATGTTTGTAATTCAGTGTCTGCCCAATGGATTAGAATGAGGTTCAATCATGCTACAGTCTTGCTAAATCAGGGCCCCCAAGCTTTCATCCCCAGGCAGGGCAGTTTTCTCAAGGTCGTTTTTCTGATGTCCATTGGAAGGCTATTCAACCGAGTCTCAATAAAAGCACAGGCCACTTAATGGGAATGATATCAAGATCAGGACCAAGTGTTGCAATTTCCCAGTCGATGCAAAGCAGGGAGAGAAATGGTTGCTCATTAAAGTCTGGGTGAATGACGTTTTTAAACAAATAATCCGATTGGTAGACATCTATTAGCAGGATATTTTAATTCCTCGGGAGAGAGAGCTTTCTTTTCCTCGCTCTCCAATTATTCATTCCTCATGTGTGCACAGCGATGAGCGAAGCATTAAAAACTGGGTCCCATAATCTAGAAAGGGACATTTTTCAGTTAGTTGCTGGCGTGAAGAAGACCAGTGTCCAGAGTTGCTTTTACCATTATGGTTGCCAATTTGGCCTGTGACTAACAGTAGGAGGCTGAAAGAGCTGGGGCCTCCTGACAGGTGCAGCTCACTGCTGCATTTGCCCCCTGATCTGTTGGAGGAAGGGCCGGGGCTTTACCTTGGGCAGAACTTTCCCCCTCACGTTCCTTCCTCTCCTGGGATTGATTCCCCCCCTTCACACTCTCTGTCTTCAGGAGGGGAACCATCTCCACCAGGCAACCTTCTCCTGGACACCCTCAATTTGACCCACCAGCTGCTGAGGAGGATTTCCTGGGGCAGGGGGTGAAATTAATCTTTCCTTCCATTCCGCCCCCCCAGTCAAACAAGATGAAACAGCTTAGTGCCTCCAAAAGTCACCCAGGCTCGAAAATTCAAAACATTCATCGACCCATGGATAACAATTTAGTTTGCAGGCTTGGCTCCAGACCAGGTGGAAGAAAATGTTACCAAAGCATTGAAATAAAAATGGCAGATGTGCGGAGCTGAGAACCTTCTGTTCTCCTTTGAAATTCAGTTGGTTCTTCCTGAGCTGTAACAGGGGCAAATTTGCCTGTCCCACTTACTGTAATCACTGCGGGACAAAAGAGAGATGTGATATCACATCTTACACTCTCCCCAGACAATATGAAGCGATGCTAAACTTCAGGTAGATATTCTACTCATGTGCAGCTGTGTCAGTATCTTTAATGTAATGTTCTGAACACCCATTTAATATTTTCCTTTGGGACCTTGAAGCATTACTATTTAGTTCTCGAAGATTGTCAGAGGATGGTCGGCTCTTAAAAACATCATGCAGCAAAAGTTCACTGAATTGTACGTATCATAAATGAGTAAGGCACCAGTGTCAGCCCTGGCTCAGTCTTGTTTCTGAGTCGGGACGGGTTGTGAAGCACCTGCAGAGAGTTGAGCACAGACCCTAGGCTGAATCTCCAGTACCATACGGAGGGAGTGCTGCACTGTCAGAGGTGCCTTTTTTTTTTGGTGAATGAGTTCAGACAGAGACCCTGCCGGCTCTTTCAGGTGGATGTAAAAGATCCCACGGCAACATTTCAAAAAGGAGCTCTCCTCAGTGGTCCCGGGCATTGTCGATCCCTCAAACCAACATCACGAAAAACAGGTGATGATCTGGTCACTGACACGTTGCTGTTTGTAGGGGTCTTGCTGTGCACAGATTGGTTGCTGTACTTCCTACATTACAACAACAGCTACACTTCAGGAGTTCTTCATTGGGTGCCAAGTACTTTGGGACGCCCAGAGGTTGTGTGAATGCAAATCTTTCATTTTTATATATAAAACATTCAGCCTGGCTCAGTAGCACTCAGGCATCCAAGGTGTGGATTTGCAGCGAGAGAATTCTGGAAAGCGATACACTCGAGGTTCATACTCACGCAAACAACAGAATTAGAGAAGATTTATTGGCCCTTAGAAAATGCAATAGCAATGGTAATGGAATTCATTTCATCTGCAAGATCGACAACCAATAAACAGTGAGTGGTTTCAGATGGCTGAACTTTATTTTCAAAAGGATTAGCAGCAATTAATGGAAGAGCAGTTCGAAGAATTATCATCAACTGATGCTCCATCATCCAGTGCCTTCTGGAGTGAGGGATTTTTATTTATGCTTCTCAGACCAGACCTTTATTACTAGTTCTGAACACAACTTCCGTCAGGGATCGTAATCAAGGACAAGTCAAATCCCAGAATGCAGAGATGGGATTTTTCTTGATGATTTTTATAATCGTCCGGGGAAGGTTCCTACACTGGCCTGGAAGGATCATTTTCCCATGCAACCCGTCCGGCAGTTCCTCTATGTTCTTTATTTGCCTTCACTCTTCAGTGAGAATAGCACAGGCCTAACAATGAAACCTACCATGTTAATGTGCTAACCGCACTTAATGTCAGCCCGATGCAAATCTTGAAGACTCAAAATGCCAGACAACAACATCTTGCATTTATGTAGCGCTTTTAATATAGCAAAACATCTCAAGCCACTTGAGATTGAAGCATTACGAAATGTAATATGACACTGAGCCGCATAAGGAGATATTAAGGTGATCAAATGCTTAAAAAGTATTACGGGGCATCAAGAAAGGAGGTACAGAGGCTTAGAGGTTTAGGGAGGGAATTCCAGAGCTTAGGGCCTAGGCAGCTGAAGACATGGCTGCCAGTTGTGGAATTATTAAAATTTGGTATCCACAAGGGGCCAGAATTGGAGGAGTGCAGAGATCCCGCAGGGTTGTACAGATGGTGCTGGCTATACAGATATGGAAGAGCAAGGTCATTGATTCACTCAGTACAAACTAATCGGCAACTGAATAATTCTCCCAAGTAGAGACAAGAGGTAACACTAAAAAAGTTCCAGGGACAGTCCAACAGGGCAAACTACAAACTTTCCTTCTAGTGCAAGCAAAAAGTTTGTTTTCATTCTTTCATAGAATGTGAGCATCACCGATAAGGCCAGTGTTTGTTGTCTCTGAAGGGCTTACTAGGCCTTTTCAGAGGACAGTTAAGAGTCGATCACATTGCCATGGAGTCACATATAGACCTGGCCGGGTAAGGATGGCAGATTTCAGTGAACCAGATGGGATTTCTTTTTAAAGAACAATCGATGAGAGTTTCACGGTCACCATCACAGAGACTAGCTTTCAATTCCAGATTTTTATTAATTGAATTTAAGTTCCATTAGCTGCCGTGGTGGGATTTGAACCCATGCCCCCCCCAGAGCATTAGCCTGGGCCTCCGGATTAATGGTCCAGTGATATCACCTCTACACCTTTGTTGTAATTCAGAGATGCAGCAGCCAACTTGCGCTCAGCAAACTCCCATAAACAGCAATGTGACAATAGTCAGATTAGTGATGTTGACTGTGGAATAAGTATTAGCCAGGACACTAGGGAGAACTCCCCTGCTCCTCTACATGCCACCAAGGAACCTTTTACCTCCACCCAAACTAGCAGATGGGGCCTTGGTTTAACGTCTCATCTGAAAGATGCCAGACCTGACCAACGCAGCACTTCCTCAGTACTACGATGGAGTGTCAGCCTAGATTTTGTACTCAAGTCTTGGGAGTTGGACTTGAATATTAATCTGGCCCTCATTTTACAGTCAAAGCATTTGGCTTAGACGAGAGAAACTTTGAACATTGCTCCTACACTTGCTGCACAGGCCAGTCAATGCTGCTGGCTCCCAATAAAGCAGGAATCGAGCAGCCAGTGGAAAATCTAAAATAAAACTTGCTGAAAGCATTATCTGTTACCAGACCTGCCCAGCCGCTGGTTATGTCTGAACACCAGGAGCCCCCACCTCCGAGTAACACCGATGTGCACGAGTAAGAGGTGAAAAGGTTCGAGATTCACCTGTGTTTGAAAAAAGAAAGCACGAGAGGAACGCAAGGATAAATAATAGGTCAACTTCACTGTTGGACTAAAGCACCAACAGCACAGGGGATAAAAAGTGGGCAGATTTACAGAAGTCACAATATTTTGTCACATCGCACATTTGGCACTGCCTCGCTGGTGATTAGCAATAATAATGTGTCTGGTCTGTATTAGTAATTTCACCAGTCAACTCTATCACTGCATTACTGTGACTGGTAAACATTTATGGCATTTATTAAGTTTGCTAGCACTCTAAAAACAAGCACTCCCAACAGGACTGAATCTAATTAACCGGAGATAAAAACAAAAAGCTAAAAATTAACCGGTACTGAAATGCAGAAACCAATTAAATTCGCAAATCACCAATTTTCACAGATTGCACAAGTAAAAGTTCATATTGTGACTCGCGCTCCTTCCCATTTTAATTAATAGTGACTGGCTAAACAATACAGACAATTAGCAGAGCACCACAACAAGCTTCTTCCCCAGCAGGTTCTGTGTGTTCCTCCAGCCCCCAAATGAAAGGCTGCTCACTGCATTCCACCTTGCATATGCCAAGTCTCAGGAAATACCACAACAAACATTCCAGCTCCCCGAGCAGTCAGCACACAAGCACGTGACCACCAACCCCTGTCGTGGCTGCTGCCTCCCCTTTGCTCCTTTATTGGCCAACCGAGTGGCAATGGCTGGTGGCCCCTTCCCTAAACCCAAACCCAGGCCCACCAGGTTACGAGCTGTTTAATCAGCGTTCCAGATTACAACATCCGGTGGGCTCTTGTGCCAGAAAGACTCAGCTCGCGCCCCCCTCCCCCCACCCCTCTCAAAAATGGTCATTTTTAAGCAAACATTGCCTACCTTGCAGCCTTGCCAGAAACAACAGCTCACAGCATTCCTGACAAGCACTAACTGCCTTTCCCCCCAGAAAACAACACTTCCATATAGTGCTGGAGCTATTCGTTTAAAGGGACGGTGAGGAGTTTTCATTTTTCGACAAAAGTGTGATTCCCGGCACTCCAGTGCTGCACCGAGGCTGTGCCACACTGCCAGAGATGCCGAATTTTGATAGGACACTAAACTTAGGCTCCGTCTGCTCTCTTGGTTGAAAGTCAGAGGTCCCACTATTTCAAAGAGGAATAGGGGGAGTTTTGGGGTCTGGTTACCTCAGTTGTTTGGACGGCTAGTGCGAGGATCAGATTAACACCAACCGATCGGGTCTGGTCCCCATTCCGGCTGAGGTAGACTCAAGGTCTGCCCCCTCGCCTTACCCAGAGAAAAAAAAAATCATGGTATTTAGCGGTGGTTCAGTGAATAAAAGGCCAAGGAACTGCCTTCAGGCAGAGAGCTCGAAAAGGAAAAGGAGAGCTTTGGCCAATATTTGTCCCTGAACCAACATCACAAACAGATGATCTGCTCATTGTCACATTGCTGTTGGCAGGAGCTGTGCATAGATTTGCTGTCACATTTCCTACATTACAATAACGACTACACTTGCAAAAAGCATTTCACTGGCTGTGAAGCACTTTGGGGCATTGAGGTTGTGAACGGTGCTACAGAAATGCATGATCTTGCTCCTCAAACTGATGGTTCAAAACTTGACCGTGGTGAAGGTCCAAATTGTGGCGAAATGAGAACTGCAGCGTCCTGAGCATTCACGACAGAGAGTCGGAGTTTTACTTCAGTATCAAAGTTTGTTTTTATTCATTCACGGATTCACGGGTTGTGGGCTTCGCTGGCTGGGCCAGCATTTATTGCCCATCCCTAATTGCCCTTGAGAAGGTGGTGGGGAGCTGCCTTCTTGAACCGCTGCAGTCCATGTGATGTAGGTACATCCACAGCGCTGTTAGGGAGGGAGTTCCAGGATTTTGACCCAGCGACAGTGAACAAACGGCCAATATATTTCCAGGACAGGATGGTGAGTGGCTTGGAGTGGAACTTCCAGTAGCAAACACGATTGCTGACTCAATGAGACAGGCACTCCCATGTCAGCATCACTTCAGTGGGAACATCGCAACGTGTCCTGCACGTTAACCAAACTCAAAAACATCTTCATGGGTCGGAAAGAACAGTTCAAACTGGTCAGTATTAATTCCATAATAACTCCCCGGAACAATCTGGTGAGGCAGGAGGAAAAATAACTTCTGCTTGTTTGTAGAGGAATTGTTAATCGGACAGAGACCCTAATCACACAAACTACCTTGTCATCTAGGTACTAGCATGGATAGAAGATTGGCTGTCTGGCAGGAGGCAGAGAGTGGGGATAAGGTGGTCCTTCTCAGGATGGCGGCCGGTGACTAGTGGAGTTCCGCAGGGGTCAGTGTTGGGACCACAACTTTTCACTTTATACATTAATGATCTAGATGAAGGAACTGAGGGCATCCTGGCTAAGTTTGTGGATGATACAAAGATAGGTGGAGGGACAGGTAGTATTGAGGAGGCGGGGAGGCTGCAGAAGGATTTGGACAGGTTAGAAGAATGGGCAAAGAAGTGGCAGATGGAACACAACATGGGCAAGTGTGAGGTCATGCACTTTGGTAGGAAGAATAGAGGCATGGACTATTTTCTAAATGGGGAGAGAATTCAGAAATCTGGAGTGCAAAGGGACTTGGGAGTCCTAGTCCAGGATTCTCTTAAGGTTAACTTGCAGGTTGAGTCGGTAGTTAGGAAGGCAAATGCAATGCTGGCATTTATTTCGAGAGGACTAGAATATAAAAGCAGGGATGTGCTGCTGAGGCTTTATAAGGCTCTGGTCAGACCACATTTAGAATATTGTGAGCAACTTTGGGCCCCGTATCTCAGGAAGGATGTTCTGGCCCTGGAGAGGGTCCAGAGGAGGTTCACGAGAACGATCCCAGGAATGAAAGGCTTAACATACGAGGAACGTTTGAGGACTCTGGGTCTATACTCGATGAAGTTTAGAAGGATGAGGGGGGATCTGATTGAAACTTACAGAATACTGAAAGGCCTGGATAGAGTGGATGTGGGGAAGATGTTTCCATTAGTAGGAGAGACTAGGACCCGAGGGCACAGCCTCAGAGTAAAGGGAAGACCTTTTAGAACAGAGATGAGGAGAAACTTCTTTAGCCAGAGAGTGGTGAATCTATGGAATTCATTGACACAGAAGGCTGTGGAGGCCAGGTCATTCAGTGTATTTAAGTCCGAGATAGATAGGTTCTTGATTGGTAAGGGGATCAAAGGTTACAGGGAGAAGGCGGGAGAATGGGGTTGAGAAACTTATCAGCCATGATTGAATAGCGGAGCAGACTCGATGGGCCGAATGGCCTAATTTCTGCTCCTATGTCTTATGGTCTATATTAAACCTCTCACTGTTCCAACTACATTACCTGATAAAACGGGACTGTTTTAAATCTCAACAACTATCCATGGAAGACATTTTCTGTGGCTTGGGTATATGTAATTAAGTCATAAACCCATTCATACAAATTGGTTTATGACCAACACACAAAAGGAAATCTTTCACCCAGTCCATCAGGTTTCTGAACTTTAAACGTGCAGCTCGTAATTTGTTTATTTTTTTTTCCCTTTTAGCTGCTCAAGAGCAAAAAAAAGTGGTGGAGGGGAAATAAATAATCTTTAGCTCATCTCGTCATCTTTCGAGAGATACAAAACAAATTGGAAATGTCAAGAAGTCTAAGCGGGGGAATTCTGTGCCTCTGGCTACCTGGAATGAGCCTTCAGGTACCTGAGCTGATTTGAAATTAAAGGTATAAATTGTTAGTTTAGAAGAAAGATGATTATTAATTACTGTTTATGTCTGTGTCACAGGCGCATCCCAACGGAATGCCTCATAACGAGCTGTCGACTGTTTAAATTGGATTGCGTTTCCTTCTTGTTTTCCACCTTTAGGGATGGAGTCAGCTGGAAAAGGGCATATTTGGGAACACAGGAGAATGTAGAAGGAGAAAAGTTTCCTGAGCCCATTCACTGTCCCTTCCACAGATCACGTGCAAACTATCCCACCATGGACTCCAGCGTTTCATCTCCCGAGCACAAGTGGTGCAAAAAAACGCTGCCCAACTTCCAAAGGTAAAAGAGCAAGCCTCCAAAATGCCTTTGCCTTTCCATCTCCGCTTTTCCAGCCTGGGCTTCTGTTCCCTGCCTTCCCCCCAGCTCCAGCTGCTTTTACAATGACAGTCTTCCATGCCTGTATCAATGAGGGAAAACCAGATTCATCAGCCGCTCACATCACTCTTCCGAGGCCTCTTCAAAGTGTCCATGTCTTTTGTCGGTGGATGGTGCCTCTCCTTAACCAAGCTCTTCCTCACCAGACGCTCATCCCGCCTGCTGTTGGCTTTCAGCTGAGTCCCGCCTGCCCTGTTGTGTTGATCCCATAACAACTGACTCTCTCTCTCTCTGGTGAACCTGGTCAATAGCACCTCAAGCCAATTATCTATCAGGCACAAATCCTCTTACAGCAACATTAAATCAAAACAAAGTCATTCAATAAACAAAAGGGTCACGTTGACAAAACTTTGCTCCCAGAGCACAGTCTCACTCCACAGGAAGCCCGTAAAGGACAACAGGAAGTGGAGGCTGATCGGCCTAATTTGTGGCACTCCCTGTTGCCACAGCAGCACACATACAGCCATGTGTGGAAAGCACAACAGGTCTACGGGAACATCATCACTAACAAAGTTGCAAACCATCTTGCTTTGGAAATATATCGCCGTTCCTTCACTGTCACTGGGTCAAAACCCTGGAACTCCCTCCCTAACCACACTGTGGGTGCACCTACACCACATGGACTGTGGCAGTTCAAGAAGATGGCTCACCACCACCTTCTCGAGGGCAATTAGGGATGGGCAACAAATGCTGGCCTTGCCAGTGACACCTACATCCCAGGAGAGAATTTTTTAAAAATGGAGGTATTTCGCAGAGAATGATTCAGTGGGTAATGATAAGAAAGGCCAATGTACAGACGAGCCACGTTTCCCATGAGTAGGATAGGGTAGAGCATTAAGCTCCCAATAGATTTGAGAGTTTTCTACTCCTAATGGCGACACAGCAAACACTCTTCAAGGACAGGGCCTGAGCTTAGCTTTTTTTATTCATTCACAGGATGTGATCTTAGCTGGCTGGACCAGCATTTATTGCCCATCCCTAGTTGCCCTTGAGAAGGTGGTGGGGAGCTGTCTTCTTGAACCGCTGCAGTCCATGTGGTGTAGATACACCCGCAGTGCTGTTAGGAGGGAGTTCCAGGATTTTGACCCAGCGACAGAGAAGGAACGGCGATATATTTCCAGGTCAGGGTGGTGAGTGGCTTGGAGGGGAACTTCCAGGTGGTGGTGTTCGCATCTATCTGCTGCTCTTGTCCTTCTAGTTGATAGCGGTCATGGGTTTGGAAGGTGCTGTCTAAGGAGCCTTGGTGAATTCCTGCAGTGCATCTTGTAGATAGTACGATTGTACTAGGTATGACTCTAACCAGTGGAGAGTTTTCCCCCTGATTCCCATTTATTCCAGTTTTGCTTGGGTTCCTTGATGCCACACTCAGTCAAATGCAGCCTTGATGTCAAGGGCAGTCACTCTCGAACTCATGAGGTGAGGTGAGAGTGACGGCCCTTGACATCAAGGAGCATTTGACCAAGTGTGGCATCAAGGAGCCCTAGCAAAACTGGAGTCAATGGGAATATGGGGGAAAACTCAACACTGGTTGAAGTCATACCTAGCACAAAGGAAGATGGTTGTGGTTGTTGGAGGTCAGTCATCTCCATCTCAGGCTATGACGCGTTAAACAGTTCATTGCCACCCCTTTTGGCAAGAGGCTGGCAAAATGTGCAATTCTACACCAGCAAGTGTTGCAGGAATTTTCTGGAGCAGACAGAAGAGGGTGTGGGAGGGCTTGGGGGGTGGGTGGGGGGGGTGGAAATCGCCAATGAAAGATAAAGCTTTTAGGCTGACCAAGTCAAATTTCCCAAATGTTGCCTCCGCCTTAAGGAGGGGTGGAGAGGCTTCAGCCAATCCCTTCAAATAGAGAGGGGGGAAAACAAAATGGCCGACAGGAAATGGCACTTTTGCTCATCCCATGGTTGTCAATGGCGAAGGCAAGGCTGATCTCTTTGAAACTACTTCAGAAACAGGCTTTGCACTTCAGAAAGAGAAAATCTGGTTTCTAACTTTGTGACAGTAATCCGTGGATTACTGTCAAAAGCACACATGACAAAAACGAACAGCAATTTAAACCACGAGCCACGCTTTGAAAATAAAAAACTCATGTCCGAAAATAGAACATCTCCCTCTTCCAAAACAGACACTTGAAATGCTGACACGTCGGCCAGTTATAGATTTTTTTTTTAATGCTGCCAGCTGCTTCAGTGCTAACTCTGAGCTAGTCCTGTTGGCACACTGCAGCTAACTTTGCAGGGACTGGGGCAAGTCACTGGGCACACAGGTCCAAGCCGCAGTCCAGACCTTTTACAGCCACAGCCACAATACCGCAGGCCTGATCTGCAACAGCCTTCCCCACAATTGGGAAACGCAACCCATGATGTGAGATATGGGAGCAAAATTCGCAACTTTTCAGATACTGAAGCTGTCTGTATCCAAATGTAGCAAGGCCTGGACAACATTCAGGCTTGGGCTGATTAAGTGGTAACATTTTCACCAAACAAGTGCCAGGCAATTACCATCTCCAACAGGAGAGAATCGAACCATCTCCCCTTAACATTCAATGGCATTACCGTCGCTGAATCCCCCACTATCAACACTCTAGGGATTACCATTGATCAGAAACTGAACTGGACCAGCCATATAAATACTGTGGCTACAAGAGCAGGTCAGAAGGTGGGAATCCTGCAGTGAGTAACTGACCTCCTGACTCCCCAAAACCTGTCCACCATCTACAAGGTACAAGTCAGGAGTGTGATGGAATACTCTCCACTTGCCTGGATGAGTGCAGCTCCAACAACACTCAAGAAGCTCAGCACCATTCAGGACAAAGCAGCCCACTTGATCGACATCCCATTCACCATTTTAAACATTCACTCCCTCCACCACCGACATGCAGTGTGTACCATCTACAAGATGCACTGCAGGAACTCACCAAGGTCCTTCAACAGCACCTTCCAAACCCATGACCTCCACCATCTGGCAGGACAAGGGCAGCAGATAGATGGGAACCCCACCACCTGGAAGTTCCCCTCCAAGCCGCTCACCATCCTGACTTGGAAATGTATCACTATCCCTCCACTGTCGCTGGATCAAAATCCTGGAACTCCCTTCCTAACAGCACTGTGGGTGTACCTACATCACATGGACTGCAGCGGTTCAAGAAGGCAGCTCACCACCACCTTCTCAAGGGCAATTAGGGATGGGCAATAAATGCTGACCTAGCCAGCGACACCTACATCCTAGGAGATTTTAAAGCCATGTTACAGGGAGGTATATCCAAACTACAATAAGATTTCGCTGCGACTCAGTGATAACTCTCGCCTTTAGGCTTCCAGGTGCGATATTAAACTGAGGCCCTGTTTATGCTGAAGGGGTGAGTGTAAATGATCCCTCTGCACTATTCATGCAAATGCAAGGGAGTTCTCCCTGATGCCCACACCAACAGCTATCCCTCAAGCACCACCAAAAAGACGATCATCCGACCATTTATCTCAGTGTTACTGTGGGATCTTGCTGTGCACATATCGGCTGCCACATCGCCTGCATTGCCACTTTGACGACATATTTAATCGGCTGTAAAGAGCTTTGGGGCGGGGTGGGGGGGGGAGACCCAAGATTGAGGATGGTGTGTAAACGCAAGTCATTTTTCTTTATCGGAAAGCTGTGGTCTTCTGTCTGAAATGGGGGTGTGGGGAGAGTCGGGTGTGGGGAGAGTCGGGTGTGGGGAGAGTCGGGTGGGATGGAGTTGGCATTGGGTAGCATCTGCTCAAATGGCAAAAGGCAGATGACAAAATTGGTGGCAATGGCCACACCAGGTAAGCAGCAAAATGATACAGTGATCAGGGTTTACCGCATCACCCAGACAGTTACCCCACCTTTCACAGTGGGGTCCAGTCACCCCGGTGTCCGGTGTTCATGTTGGGGAATTTGCGAACGGGCAGAAACAAAGCTGCGACACCAGCACGTGTATACCGGCTTCCTCGGTGTAGCAGGGATGAGACAGGACAGTCAGATGCTAGGGTAGCCCTGCTCTGTCTACCTGGACACATCAGGTAACACATGAGAGAACAATCCCAGCCTCCAGAGCCCCAGGTACCAGAGAGTAGCTGCCGCACTGGGACTTGAGCAGGAGCCACCAGTCAGTTCAGGAGAGGACAAGGGTACAGTTGGTGCTGGGTTGGTGGATGGGTAGCAGTAACCTGGTATTTCACTTAAGATATTTGCAGATTCCAGATCCAAACCCCTCAATATGCATCACTACAGGTTGTGTCCCTGGGGCCTGCAGGATTGCTATTCATTAAACAAGAGCATTTTATGAAATTTCACATCAAGCACACGCTCATTAATTACCAACACAATCAATTTGCCGAGCCATTTCTCAATCTTTTAACCCAAAGTCTCCTGAAATCAGCACTTTGAACTGTCCAGCGGTTTGAACAGACGATGGCTTCGGAAAGGAGTCCAAGATTAATTGCGCTGCATTTTTCCAAATGAACAGTAATGGCCTGTTCATGGTGCTGACTGCTAATGTAAAGGATGGTTACAGAGAAATTCACACCGGGGGGAAAACTGAAACTTCTCGCCATCGCATCCAACCCATTATTACACTCGCTGTTACGGAATCGACACAGACTCTGCCTGCAAAGCATTAAATTATCCAACTAATTAGCCCAAGCAGGGGGAAGATGCTGCTCTCACTGTATTCAACAGCAGCCTTCAGCACAGGAGAAGAATTTGAGGAAACAAAAGCCCGCCAGTAAATCAATGGTATGTTTATCTCTGGGGCTGAAATATGATTACAGCCATTTCACTGAAGGTTGTTCTGGTGCAGGTCAATGCTGGGGGTCCCACAACACACCACCGCTAACTTACAGCCTGCAAACCACACAAATCAGGTGTTACCTTTGGTGGGGGGGAGGGAGAGTTCACTATAAGAAGCAAACAGTGAGGTGTCAGCTGTGGCTCAGTCCATAACACCCTCGCCTTTGAATCAGAGGGTTGTGGGTTCATGTCCCACTCCCGGAAACCAAGAACTGTGATTGTACTCGAAAGAGTTGCAATCTGTGACTGCTGATAACTCGAAAGAATAAGAAGCAAACAGCGTATCCAAGACCCTCCCTCCCCCAGGACCCCCTGTCATTTCCAAGATTCCGGTATCTTGCAAAGGCAACTTTTCTGGCCAGTGGAATAAACTTCATTCTGGGCCGTTTTTTATTTTTCTCTCTCTCTCTCTCTCTCCCTTTTTTTTTGTTTTTGAACTCAAGGGGTTCTGATGTTCCTGTTACACAAACCAGCTGTTTTGTTCATTTTTTTTTTTAAAAAAAAGGGAGTCATTCCAATCTGTTATCTTATCTCCGAATGCGTTGGTGTTCAAATGTACCAGACACAGCAGCTGGACAGGCTCTGACCCGGAATACAAGTTTGTACAATTTAGCCTGTAAACACGGTGATGTGAGCACTCTTTTTGGGGCGAGGGGGAGGGCGAGGGTGGTGGGGAGCGATAATTAAACCTAAAACTTTGATATGTCTGCAACAGAGCCGCTTCCAGTGGACCAAGTCTTTTTTTGGTTTTACTGACACCAGGAGCTTAAGGATGCAGCTAACTGGAATTGGCTGGGTCAGACTGCGCTCATATTTTCTTTTAAAACGACCCTGATACTGAGGTGATAAGGTGGCAACGAGGGCCCCCGTGATAATCAGTTGTTTGCCTAGCACCAAAACCCTAGTGCCATGGAAACTAACAGTAACCCCACAAAGATTCAACAGGTAGAGTAACGTCAATAGCAGCAAGGCTATTCCAACTGGGGTGCAACATCTCACAGATACAGACATGAGATTCCCTCCCCCCCTATATAAAGGCAGCTGGGACCTGCAAACATCAATGGATTCCGGTACCGAATGGAAAGATGTGAAGAGACTGCAGAAACGTTTCGAGTTAAATCCCCACTGAATAGGCACCGCAGCAGCAGCACCTTGAGCTCTGAATTAAGGGGACAGAACGGTTGGGTGAATCCAAATCTGCATTCAGTCATTCAAAGGCCCCATTGTTCAGCCAGGGATTCCTTCAAGTTTCTATAGGTCTGCCTCGGGCAGCCTGGAGTTATCACATGAAAGGTTCAGAAAGAAAGGCTGGGGGGGCTGGGGGGCTGGGGGAGGGGGAATTGGGACCCACGTGGGGTGGACAGACAAATGTAAGGCTTCCTAGCCCCAATGAATTCCATCTGCCCTCTCAGCTGAGCCGAAAAGGTCCCAGAGGAAGAGGTGAGTTCTGGTCAAAATGTATCCCTCAACAGCCATTACTGAAAGAAGATTATCCAGTCATCACTATGTTGCTTTATTTTGGGTGGGGGGGGGTGGGGGGGAGCTTGCTATGTGCAAATTGGCTGCTGCCTTTCCCATAATACAAGAGGAACTATGCTTCAAAAGTTGGTTTGTGCTTTAAGAATCTACAGCTCAAAAGGACAGGTCTGGAGCAGAGTGGAACAAAAAGTCAAAACCACTGAAATCTGAAAGGCAACCCAAGGCTGGGATATGAACTTTGACCTATTCACGAAGGCCTCCCCCTCCCCCCTCCTCCCCCCACTGACATTGCCTCTTCCACATACGCACTGAACACACACCATCCTTAATTGCCAGGCCCAGAACCTTAGGGGAAAATTGTTGATGTTTTAAAGGGACATTTGGTGGACATCTGAAGAGACAGCTTGCCTTTGTTATAAGTACCAGATATCATCTTGCAGAGCACTGAAAGCCAGTCTGTACAAGTAAAACAAAAGGAATACTGTCTCTTTCCAAACTGTCCTCATTGCAGAAATAGTTTCTGAAGAGAAGAGGTGGGGGAGGTGGGGGTGGGGGTGGGGGATGGGGGGTGGGAGGGGGCAGAAGAGCTGGGATTCAGGCTGCTGAGAACACTAAGTTCCCTGCCTTCTATACTAACATTACATTTTACAAGGGTTCTTTATCCTAACCTGCACTCAGGCTTGAAGGCCCTTGCCAATGACTGACATTTCTTTCCAACTACTCAACTCCAGTTTGCTTCAATATTACTGAGCTCCCCACAACATGCCAAACTATTCAGTCTCACAGCGCTATTCTCCCCCCCCCCTTCCCCCCCCCCCCACCGACCACCGTTTCACACTGTCCGAAGCAGAAGCCAAGTAACAATCAGAACAACAAAATAAGGATCTCATCTTCCCGAGAAAGGCACTTCCAAACTCTCGCTGCTCAGCCAGTGTTGACTTTGTAATGGAAATGCCTGCGAAAGGTCAAAGATAAATTGGTACAGCAAAGACAGTGTTGCGCAAGGAGTGAGAGTTTGTCAGTTGCGCTCAGTGCCATTGAGTTTGGCACCCTCTTTACTGAGAGACACTAAACCTCAGTTGACGAGCACTAATACGAAGATCCCTATTAACCCAGAAGTGTTACTATGCTCGGCAGTCACATTCCCAGTTATCAGGCCTCCCCTCCACTGCCTGTCCACACTCTCTGACTTCAGAAGCTTTTCACACAAATTCCTTTCAGTTTCTGGAGCTAAATCTCATTTGATTGAAGCAACTGAGCTAGCAGCCGACTCGCAGACTTAACCCGGGAGTATTCAAAGTGAGAAAGAGGGTTTAATGTTTTCGGAGAACTAATTTGCAGGGTATGGGGGGAACGCTGGGCTTGGGGGATAATTGGATCGATCTTTCAAAGAGCTGTCAGAGGCACGATGGGCCAAATGGTCTCCTGTGCGGCAAGATGCTACGGTTTCATTCACCCTTGTGGGGACAGAATAGAATTATGTAACACCACAACCATTTCCCTGAAAGAAAATAAGCCAGAACTCAGCCAGACTCTCTGATGTCAGCTGATCTATCCTGGAACTCCCTCCTTAACAGCACTGTGGATGTACCTACACCACATGGACTGCAGCGGTTCAAGGAGGCAACTCACCGCCACCTTCTCAAGGGCAGTTAGGGGCGGGCAATAAATGCTGGGCCCAGCCAGCGACGCATGCATCCCACGGAAGAATAAAAAAGACAAAATAAAATAAAAGACTTCTGCACCATTAATGCTCCACGGTCTCCATCTGCCTACCTGTGTACCACACTGCACCTCCTGACAATAATGCCATCCTGCCTTCCCAAACTCTGCAAACGTTCCCCAGACAGAACGATGAGCAGTGTGCAGCACCTCAGGCATCCCTCACCACAGCAGTGGTGCACTCTTTGTCCACTTCCTCGACACTGTGTTACTGGAACATGAAAATCATCTGAACTCTTCATTCCCACACAGCTCACAATACAAACAAGATACTTGGCAGGGCTTTGAAAACTGAACTGCCAGTGGGCTGAACTACTTCAAAGAGGAACATCCAACTACAAAGTCACTCATCATTCAACAAATTACTTTTCCTGTAAATCACCACATTTTTACTGTGCCTGCTTGTATCCATTAATATATATCAAAAATCAGACATCTTCAATTTTACATACCTCATTTCACATTTACAATGGCATCCAAACATGTAAACCTGTCACATTGTAGTTATACCCTCCCACCAGTGATGGAGCTGTAACTGTGGCGTGATTACAATAGGCAATTTCCATTAGAAATGTGAACGGAGGAAAACATGGAAAATAAAATGCAATGACTTAATGAGCGGAATTACAGCTGCACACCCCAACTTCTCACTCTCTAATGTGGCTTTACCTGACGGCTACACTTACCTTATCGCACACATTAAAACAAATATCTCAAATAATGGAAAGCAAAATACTGCGGATGCTGAAAGTCTGAAGTAAAAACCGAAAACGCTGGGAGTACTCGGCAGGTCTGGCAGCAAGGTCACAGGCCTGAAACACGAACTCTGTTTTTCTCTCCCCATGGGCGCTGCCAGACCTGTTGAGTACTTCCAGCATTTGCTGCTTGCAATCTCAATTCATGGCTCAGCAAAGTTCGAGTCCATCATACACTCCAACCCTAGCCGCACCAATTTTCTTCTTTCCTTTCCTGAACCATAACAACGTAGGTACAATCCAAGAATTCTTGCACTCCACATATATAAAAAAGGTGGATTTAAACTTCAGATGAATGCCAAGTTGCTGACGGCCTCTTTCTGTGGTGCATGTTTCCATGATTCTCGTTTCGAGATTTAGCCATCATTGTGGCAATGACAACTAAAGCTGCTATCTCCTAACTTGATAACCAGCGCAATTTAAACAACCAACATCAATAGGCTCGAGTCACTTGGGCTCAGTGGCTGCATGTGGTCCCCAAGTCACATCTTTGCAAACTTAATAATATAACTTAGGGAATACACTCTATCCGTTCTCTTTCCAGATGCTGATGGACTGGGGCTGCATTTCCAGCATCTTATTATAAAAGAGCCTAACAGGGGGAGGTTGCCAGGGGCAATAAACTTGCCGGACAACTAACTCCGTGAATCCCTCTGCTATCTCACTGCGCCGTTCATTACTTAAAACTTGGGAGTTAACAAACAAACTGGAAAAGGTGCCACGGCCACATATTCATAACCAGCGCATTTCTTAGTTAACGTTACCTGAACACGTCTGTACTCCGCGTAGGATAATACAAATTGAAATGCTTCCTCTCATGAATTTTGTTATGTTAACATTCCTTACAACAAGTCAAGATCTGCCTCTGGGGAAAGTGACAGGGGAAATCCCAGAAGAAGATGTACAGCGCTGTTAAAACACCAATAATGGGCTGGTTTTAAAGGAGCACCCGTCTACGTGAGGAAATGCGGCCAGTTTCTCTTCAGGTGTCTTGTATTGTGAGCACGGACTGGAGAGATTTAAGGTTTTTTTCTCAGCTTTATGTAGAAGCAGAGTCTGGGAGACCACCTCGTCCAGGTGCAGATGGCAGCAAATGGTCTGGAAAATGTGAATCCAGAAAATCCCTTTAAATCAGAACAGGACATGGTTTCAAACCAGTAAAGGGCACATTTAGGACTGATATCAGAAAGTTCTTGACTCAAAAGCGATCAACACTTGAAATGGATTCTCAGAGAGATCGATAGAGAGGCAAAAATTATGGAATCATTTAAGAAGCTTTGGAGCAGAGTGTTATCTGTACCAATTGAGGTAAGTACTTGGATGGTATTGATTGGATGGGTCCTTCAGCACATATAAAGAGACACTTACTGACACTGGAGTGGAGTCAGGAGATATCTACCTGCAATGTTTCTATCCGTGAATAAATCTTTTCAAAGTAAAGACTGGCTCTGGTTTCTTCCTTCATCAACTGGCTATCAGGAGCGTAACACAGAGAGGAGATATAATTGACAAGAGAAAAATATAAGAGGGGGGGCCTGGAGGAGTGGATAGGAAGGGTCAATTTTCCCTTTGCAGAGAGGTCAATAACCAGGGGGAATAGGTTCAAAGTAATTGGCAGCAGGGTTAGAGGGGGGCTGAGGAGAATTTATTTTCTTCCTGAGGGTAGGGGTCTGGAAATCATTGCTTGTAAGAGTGGTAGAAGCAGAAACCCTCTCACATTTAAAAAGTGCTTTCATAAAGACCTCAAGTGCCGTAACCTATTGGGCTACGGGCCTAGAGTTGGAAAGCGAGATTGGGCTAGATAGTTGTCTTTGGGTGGGCATGGACATGATGGCCTGAATGGCCAACTCCTGTGCCATAAATGTCTATGATTATTTAAACAGTGGAATGCAGCAACAAAGCAGCTTTGGTGTCATTTTGGATGCATGAACTAAAATGGGCTCCCAGCAACAACTACCAGCTGCACAAGACTGGCACATCAGAAACTGAGGCCACAGGTGGCCCACGAAACCAACCTGAAATCCGCCTGCAATTTAGAATCTTACAGCACAGGAGGAGGCCATTCAGCCTGTCAGAACTATGGTAGCACTTTGAAAGAGCTGACCAACTTAATCTTCTTACGCCTTAGCTTTTTTCCCCATACCCCTGCAAATCAGTCATTTTCAGGTAAAGGCGTACGCTGCCAGTATTTCTCAAACGCACCATTGGGATGGTGAACATAGCCACCATGTTACCTCTTCTTCCTAGTTTTAAAAAATTCATTCATGGGATGTGGGTGTCACTGGCTGGTCCAGCATTTATTGCCCATCCCTAATTGCCCTTGAGAAGGTGCTGGTGAGCTGCCTTCTTGAACTGCTACAGACCATGTGGTGTAGGTGCACCCACAGCACTGTTAGGGAGGGAGTTCCAGGATTTTGACCCAGTGATAGTGAAGGAACGGCGATATATTTCCAAGTCAGGATGGTGAGTGGCTTGGAGGGGAACTTCCATGTATCTATGTGTTCCCATGTATCTGCTGCCCTTGTCCTTCTAAATGGTAGCAGTCGTGGATTTGGAAGGTGTTGTCTAAGGAACCTTGGTGAACTCCTGCAGAGCATCTTGTAGATGGTACACACTGCTGCTACTGTGCATCAGTGGTGGAGGAAGTGAATGTTTGAGGACCAGGAGCCAATCAAGTGGGCTGCTTTGGCCTGGATGGTGTCAAGCTCCTTGAGTGTTGTGGGAGCTACACTCGTCCAGGCAAGTGGAGAGTATTCCATCACACTCCTGACTTGTGCCTTGTAGATGGTGGACAGGCTTTGGGGAGTCAGGAGGTGAGTTACTCATCGCACCAGTCCTAGCCCCTCACCTGTTCTTGTTACCACAGTGTTTATATGGCTAGTCCAGTTCAGTTTCTGGTCAATGGTAACCCCCAGGATGTTGGGAGTGGGGGATTCAGTGATGGTAATGCCCTGTATGTCAAGGAGCGATGGTTAGATTCTCTCTTGGTGGAGATGGTCATTATAATTTTGGCCATTATAATGCTAACATATTACATTCATACTTTGTTTAAAGTGCCAGTGAGCCAAGTTGTTCAATACTGCTAGCAGCAAGTGCTGGACTCATCTACCCAATTGGCACAACCCCAAAATTGCACAGGGAGGTGCTGGTGAGTCGCCTCCATGAGGGGCTGCAATTCACGTGGTGTAGGTACAGGCACAGTGCTGTTAGGGAGAGAGGAAGGAGGTTCCGGGATTCTGACTCCGTGACAATGAAGGAATGATGTATTACTAAGTCAGGATGATGTGTGACTTGAGGGGAGTATTCCATCACACTCCTGACTTACCTGGTGACACAAGTCAGGAGATAAGTTACTCACCACAGAATCCCCAACCTCTGACCTGCTCTTGAAGCTATAGTATTTGTGGCCAATGCAGTTAAGTTTCTAGTCATTACTTTATCTCCCCCAACTCCCACTGCCGCAGTCCCCTCCCCCCATAGGGTGCTGATGGTGGAGGAATTTGATAATAGTAACAAATTGAATGTCATGGTGAGATGGTTGGATTCTCTCTTGTTGGAGATGGTCATTGCCTGACACTTGTGTGACACAAATGTTGCTTGTCACTTCCCAGCCCGAGCCTGAATGTTGCACAGGTCTTTTTGCATTTGGACATGGACTGCTTCAGTATATGAGGGATTGTGAGTGGTACTGAACATTGTACAATCATCAGCGAACATCCCCACTTCTGACCTTATGGTGGAGAGAAGGTCATTGATGAAGCAGCTGAAGATTGTTGGGCCTAAGACACTACCCTGAGGAACTCCTGCAGTGATGTCCTGGCACTGAGATGATTGGCCTCCAATGACCACAACCATCTTCCTTTGTGTTGGGTATGACACTGGCCAGCGGAGGCATCTCCCCCAACAGTCATACCATGTCGCACTGATATGAATACTACTCAGGCTCCTTGATGTCACACTCGGTCAAATGCTGCCTGATGTCAAGGGATCTCACCTCACCTCACCTCTGGAATTCAGCTCTTTTGTCCATGTTCATGGAGTTGGCAGGGATGCCCCCGAGGTGGTAAATTGGAGTTGCTGATTCCATTAGCAGTCAAAGAACATACATTGGGATACGGGAGAGAAGATACACACAGTACAGCTGTAAGTACTTTCCATTAAATAGTGCTCCGTTTATTGCTCCCTTCTTGTAACAGGACAACAACAGGAATCCGACACTCTTGCTGAGCCCATGGAACTCCTTGTGGTAAACAAGGCTTCGGAACTACACCTCACCTTGTTTTGTGTCGTAAGGAATAGGAGAGTTTAGAAAAAGAAAGAGTAATGGGGGTGGGGGAGAGGGGGTGTTGTTGTGGGGAGAGAAATGCATCCAGGACGTCCAATGCTGACCTATTGATGAAAATTTAAAAAAGGAGGCACTTACCGTGGGCAGGCACGTGGCACAAGCAGGCCGGGAGTTCGAAGGAACGCTCAGCACCGGGCGGGCACTCGACGAGTTGCTGGAGTGACAGCAGGAGGGAGGGGCCTTGTGGACCACCAAAACCGTGGTTCCTCTTCTAATCTAACGGCTCCCCTGGTCGCACTGGCTCGGCCCACCAGCCACCACCATCGGCGTTGGTTTGGGTGCTCACCGGATGGAGAGAGTTGTATACCTGATAGACAAGAGGAGAAAAAATTTAGCTGGCGAGACAAAACATAAAGGCATTCCCCTTACTTGTTTGTAACTGCTTTTTGAGCTCAGTGTCTGGGAGTTTCCGTTGATTTCTACGGCATTATTAATTGCAAACCATTTCACTTTTGGCAACATGTTGGACCGGCCGGCGTGCCGAATGGCACAGAGGGTGCTGAACCCAGGCACAGCGGAGACGGCCCAGGCCAGTTCTGTGTCAGCCGCCCTCAGGGAACCCAGCATGTCAGTAATATTCCTTCATCTCCCTGGCAGAAGCTGGGGACACTGCTCCTGAGCACAGGATGGTACACGCGTCAGCAACCATCAAGGTCAGGGCTATGTTTGATTGTGATGCACACCATACCTGAATAGTGTGCCTCGGTTTTAGCCACATAACCGAAGGATAGCCATTTCACAAGCGATAGGATAGCAAACATCTGTGAAACTGCATCAGGATAGGGTTAATACCTTCAGAGCAGGGAAGTGGAAAAGGGTGGATCGTTTTAATGCAAACAGTAGCTGGAAGGTTTCCAAATGAGGTGAGTGCGTCTATCACATGAGCGTGAAAGAATAAATGCCAATATCCCTCAAACTGCTGCCTCCTGGATGGGCTGATCTCCGTGCCTCAGTAAGTGGGGATTTGCATGCAGGACATGGCTGAACACAAAACATTCGAGCCCAAGTGACTGATAGAAGCTGGGCCAACGAGAGGAACCAGTGAGTGCAAGCAAGAGTGAGCAGAGGTGGGGGTGCAGGTGTGAGTGAACGAAGGAGGGGGCTTGGGCAAGAGTGAGTTGGGGGAGGGCCATGATTGGGAGCAAGCAGAGGAGAGTCAGAGGTAAGAAGGGGAGCACGGATCCAATGTTACAGAAAGAACGAGTGCAGCTGCCATTGCAGAATGACTTGCCATTACACTGTGGAAGGAACGTGCTCTAATAGAACAGCACACAAAAAGTGGGCGGGTGAAACCACAGGAAAGTTTTAGTCGCAGTGAACAAATTCTCAAAACACACCACATCAATAAAGGAAAACTCCACCCACATTTGCATTGATGTGTTGAAATTATTAGCCTGTTGTGCAAATGCATCAAAGTTTACAAGCACCACAGGAAGTGCTGGGGAAGGGAGGGAAGTGGGGAATATACTGTGAACTCGCCTTCAGCCTCATCCTCTTTAATACCTGGCCACCAACAGGGAGGTTTGCTATTGGAGGGTGGGTTGACTGTGATAATGCAATCATCCAGCCCAGTCATGCAACAAGGCAACCATGCAGGGGCACGCTAGGATGCACCAGACTGCAGCTGCAGCCAAAGAAATTTTCCAACAGACATGTTCCGGCAGAAACCCTGGAAGTTTGTATTGCAGGAATCGGTCTGCCTCACTGACAGTCATACCGCTCTGGGACCTGCTGTTAAGAGTCTCAGCGGCTGCATTGATGGGTAGGTGGGCGACCACTATCTAAGCTCTTGGAAAGCAGCCCAGCAGCTCTGCCTTCTCTTCAGTGAATCGGGGATAAGACCCAGAGTAGCCAAGGCGGCACAGGAGTTGTTTGGTGCACCCGTGGCCAACAAAGGGGACCTGCGGCTGACTGGAGTGGGGCAGGTAGACGCGGTTCATCTTTACACTCCCCAACAGAGGCCGACAGTAGAGATGGAGAATCGATCTGTGCGGGGACATGAGCGTCACTCCACATGTTTAGCTATCTACATATTTGTTCCTTACGGCTTTGACAGTCTCTCTACATTAACACACACACACACACACACACACACACAGATTCCCACCCCTCACTACTCAGTGAAATTACAGAAACTCAGATGGAACTGACAAGGCTGCACACTGGCAACATATCAAAAACATTACCAAATCACTCCGATAAACGTTTTTCCTGTATTTGGTATTAAAACTCTATATTCTTTCCATCTGATTCGTGTGTGTATATGAATTCTTTTTTTTTTTAACAGTCTGGCTACATTGCTATGAACTTGTTCTCTAATTATGTTTCAAAATACCCTGATCTATTTAATCCTCTCCCACTCAAAGCAGCTGTAAAAGAGCCATAACATAATTCCCCAAAGTGGTAACAAACAGCTTTCAGCAGTTGTGTACTTCACATTTCCGAAACATTATTGCGAATTGAAAAGCAGTTTGAAGCTCGCACCATTTGAAAGGGTTCGGCACTTCCTCGTAGGCACCTGACCTCTTTTTGACGGTCTAGAAGGGAGGGCGTGATATTGGAGGGGGGGGTGGTCACTGGGAAGAAGAATGAGAGAGGGTCTCTTTTTATTTTGAACCCATTTGTAGAATTTTTAAAAATTACATATTCGTTCATGGGATGTGGACGTCGCTGGCTAGGTCAGCATTTTATTGCCCATCCCCAATTGCCCTTGTTCAGAGGGCATTTAAGAGTTAACCACATTGTGGGTCCGGAGTCGCATGTAGGCCAGACCAGGTAAGGACAGCAGATTTCCTTCCCTAAAGGACATTAGTGAACCTGTATTTTTTAAAATGACAATCGGCAATGGTCATCATGAGACTTTTAATTCCAGTAATTCCTACCGAGATGGGATTTGAACCCGGGCCCCCAGAGCATTACCCCTGGGTTCCTGGATTACTCGTCTAGCGACGATACTGCTCCCCCACCGCCTCCCCGACATGGGGGTCGGGTACAGCAAGCGGCAGAGGAGTAGCTGAATTCAACCTGCTCCTCCAATCGCTCGCCTGGTTATCGTGGCTCTCTCAACTTAATCCCCAGCCTGAGCCGGCGATGCCAAGACAATGGATGGAATGATGGCTCCGGAACAACCAGGCCTCGCTTGTGAACGGGGCCATTGTTTGGGGGAAAAATACAAACAAAATATCTCAAATTTAAAAGCACCTCACGAGTCAGGTTGTCAATCTCTCCAGGGGTGTTCTGAAGTTTCCAGGAGTTGGAAGATTTAAACTCCTGGATAGCTCACTAACATCCCAGGAGGAAAATCACAGGGCATTAAGAGCAGGTTTTCCTAAACACTTTTGTTTATTGGTTGGAAAGATTACTGGAGATGCTTATTAACAAAAAAAAACGGCCAGTTTGACAGGCCAGGACAGTTGAAGGTCAGATGAGAAATCCTCCTAGGATACCTCCGACTGCCACTGAACTCACAACTGAAACAAGCCCTTACACAGAGCAGCATAACCACTCTCGCAGCTGGATCCTATTCGAAAGTTCTCATATTGTTCACCCGAGGGGGCAGACGGGGGCCTGGGTTTAACGTCTCAACCAAACCACAAAACCCACAGTTGGAGTTGCTGTGTGCCGTTTCCCATCCCCCACCCCCCCGTTTCGAGCTCGATAATAAAAAGCGAGGCAAAAAAAAAAATCAGCGGCCACCAGGGACGTGGAGCTTAAAGTTTTAGTGCTTTAAGAAACCGGAGAAGCTCGGGCTTTTTGTCACTCGACCCGAAAGGGTTAAGGGCTGACCTGGTGGAACCCAGGAGAGGTGGCGGAATGGGAAATAGCGGTACGTTGCTTTCACTGTCAAAACTGGGGTAAGAGGGCAGACATTTCAAACGAGCACAAGGAGGATTAAGAAGAGGTCACAACAAAGAACATGTTTAACTAGGGTGGTTAGGAAGCAGAATTCTCCACCACATGTTGTTGAAGCATAAATGTGGGACGCCAGACAAACGCTTTTTAAAACAAAAAAGGAGGAATATTATGGAGCACTGCGTGGTATTAGACTAAAAGATTCATGTAAGTAATGAATGAAATGGCTGCAACATTCTTTGCAAACAATGACTGGACCCTGAAGTTCAGAACCTTTGCTTCTGGACACATCACCAGCCGGGGACAGAAACGCTCGACCAGGAAACGCTTCGCGGTTACACACCTGGAAATGTGAAATCCACATCGGAAAAATTAAACTCTCTGATGCTCGATGGTCTTATAAACAGAGTGAGCCATAACAAGCCAAGATCCAATCTGGATCTCATTAAAGGTGCCAAAGGAGCATTAAACAAAATATCCACAGCAAACTCCGATTTCTCTTATTTCAAACAAGATAGCAAAAAAAAAAAAATCGCTGGAAATTATTTACACCTAAAAAACTCAGAGGGAAGGAATGAGGGGGAGGGGGGGGTTTTCCCTTTCCCATCCCTTCTTCCGCCCCCAGCACATCACTGCGCACCCCCCTCCTCCAGTTCGAATTCTTTCCTCTTCCCCTGGGGTACTTGCTCGTAACTCACTTAACGTGACTGACCTCCAGTAACTCAGCATTGTTTAAATACAGGTTTGTAATCTGAAGGCCAATACACCATTTGGCCAGGGGGCGGGGGGGGGGAATGGTGGTGGTGGGGCAAGGGGTAAATCACTCTACTGCTGCTCCGGCTGAGGCTAACTAGCCCAGAGAGAGAGAGAGAGAGATTGTGTTTTGATGCTTCCTGGTCTACGCGGCTTAATTCAACAGTTGAACTGTGCCTTTAAAAAAAGGACCCAGCCACTGGGCTGTACCTTTAAGAACCGAGCCACTGGGTTCTCACCCACACTGACCTAATTCAAATGGATATCTCCTCACTGCCCTTGCAATCAGCCCGTACAGAAAACAAAATGGTTTGAAGCTAATCGACAGCTTTCCTGATGGTGAAATGTTGTTTAACCATGGGGGGAGTTGGCTCACAAAGCAGGTCTGACACTTCCAGTTGTGGCAGCAATGCTCTTAAGCCAGGGAGGCTCTGCAAACAGCTGGAGTGAATGGAACCCAAGTTTTGCCAACAGCATGCTAGCCAGCTGCAGCACACCTACACAGCAAATTACAACACAGTACTCTGGGAGGAAACAGATACGTGAATGCCGACCTCAGATGGGACAAACCGAGACAAATTATACGGATGGGGGGGCGGAGTTGTGATCTAGTAGGCATTACCTGGGAGGGCAGTGGGAAGCAGATTGAATAGTTACCTTCAAAGGGAATTGAGTAAATACTTGAAGGGGGAAAAATTAGCAGAGCCATGTAGGAAAGATAGCACTTTAAAGAGACAGCATAGGCACAATGGGCCGAATGGCCTCTGTGCTGTATGATTCCCATATTACAAGCTTAGTCCAAAAACCTGGTTGCACAATGTTCTGCACTATTCGCGACTCCTCAGATATTGAAGCAGTCTACGTCCAATTGCAGCAAGACCTGAACCATTTCCAGGCTTGGGCTGACAAGTGTCAGGCAATGACCACCTCCAACAGGAGAGAATCTAACCATTGTTCCTTGACATTCAATAACATTACCATCACTGAATCCCCCATTATCAACATCCTGGGGGTTACCATCAACTAAATACTGTGGCTATAAGAGCAGGTCAGTGGCTAGGAATCCTGTGGTGAGTAACTCACCTCCTGACTCCCCAAAGCCTGTCCACCATCTGCAAGGCACCAGTCAGGCGTGTGTTGGAATACTCTCCACTTGCCTGGATGAGCGCAGCTCCAACACTCAAGAAGCTGGACACCATCCAGGACAAAGCAGCCTGCTTGATTGGCACCCCTTCCACAAACATTCACTCCCTCCACCACCGACGCACAGTGGCAGCAGTGTGTACCATCTACAAGGTGCACTGCAGGAACTCACCAAACCCATGACCACTACCATCTAGAAGGGCAAGTGCAGCAGATACATGGGAACACCACCACCTGGAAGTTCCCCTCCAAGCCACTCACCATCCTGACTTGGAAATATATCGCCGTTCCTTCACTGTCGCTGGGTCAAAATCCTGGAACTCCCTCCCTAACAGCACTGTGGGTGTGCCTACACCACATGGACTGCAGCGGTTCAAGAAGGCAGCTCACCACCACCTTCTCAAGGGCAATTAGGGGTGGACAATAAATGCTGGCCTAGCCAGTGACGTTCACATCCCATGAGTGAATTGAAAAAAAAGACCCTTTCCAATCTACTGTCTTCGGAAGTTGAACTTTCAGCAGTGAGTAGTGCAATAGGAGAGGAGTTTCTCAATATGTAAAGGAGCCTATAATATACCTGACCTTGGTTAAGATCAGTGTGCTGGAGTGTGGGTAACACATACACAGTATTTATTTTCCTTTTCAATCCTGACATTAATCGCTGAATGTCCATTTTTATGGTGGTCTGGAACAATGATTTAACAGGTTCTGTGATGTCACTTCAAACTGTCACCCCTGGTCACCAGGCCCAGCCCCTGTAACTCCAGCCTTGCAGAAGCCAAACTAAACTTGCTGGGTTTTGGTTTCCCTTTTAGACCAGTAGCAAGGCCAGGAACTCATTGGCTGATGGCGAGGCTGCTCAGGGTGGAGGCTTGGCTAAAGGGTTAAGGTACTAGAGGCCTCTCGTTTTGGTGGCATTGAGATTTCGGCGCAGCACTGCCATCACCACCAAAACCTGCATCTCACCACGGGAAAATTCAACCTCATTGTTTTAAAGAAGATGGTTTAAATTCCCCACATTGAGAAACAAGCTGTTGTGACCGTTCTATTTGCTGTACCATAGCAACATCATCTGATAACACAATGTCGGGTTCCACATTCACACAACAGCTCCCAACTCTACCTCCCCACCACCTTGTTCAACTCCTCCGCTGCCTCTGATTTGTCACATCGTATGACATTTTCCAATTATTTATTGGGAAGACCAAAGCTATCATCTTCAATCCCTACCAACTCTATCACAAGCAAGGAGTTGCGCTCATGTAGCACATTTAGCATAGTAATCTGGTTAAAGGCACTTCACAGCGGTGTAATGAAATAAAAATCGATACCGAGCCACCTGAGGAGGTATTAGGGCAGCTGGCCAAAAGCTTGATCAAGGGAGTAGGTTTGAAGGAGCATCTTAAAAGGAGGAGAGAGAGAGAGCTGGAAGGGTTTAGGAAGGGAATTCCAGAGCTTAGATCCAAGGTAGCATTTGTTCAGTCCAACCTTTAGCTAATGGGCAACAAGCAAAGAGGCTCGAGATCAGGTTACTCCAGAAAGAGAACCCGCCCAACTTCACCAACCTCCACCCCCTTCCCTAAGGCAGTCCCTTTGGGATTGAGGATGACTTGCTTCCACTCTCGTTCGCTAGGTTCTGAGATGGCTGCTAAAGTCCAATGCATGATCTGCAAGACTCTGCCACACGCAGGGCAGGTGGTGCTTGAAGGGTTGGGTTGGTGGGTGGGCTGATTGGAGGTTTGAGCTCCTCCACCTCGTCTTCGCCTCCAACAAAACCTCTCAACTTATTTGGTACCTTCCCAAATAAGCCTTCCTCGTTTTTGGTCGGTCACAAGTGGGGTCTCCAATGATTCGACGGGGATGTTTGACCTCTTCAGGGTTGCTTTGAGGACATCCCTAAAGCGTTTCCACCATCCTCCTGGAGTTCTCTGCTGTGACTAATACCGACCCTTAACCCTTAATCCCCTTGCCTATCAAAAATCTATCGATCCCAGATTGGCTGTTTATTCAGTCTGGGAAGGGGGTCAATCAGATTACATTCATGCATTACTCACCCCAAAGTTAGATCAATGGATTGGCCTGTCTGAGGCCTAAAGTGTGCATTTTGAAGTAGATTGCTTGCCGGGCTGGCTCAGTACATTTACTGGCACAGCACCAGTGCGGCAGCTCAGGAGGCTTCCTGACACGGTCCGAACTCCAGAAGTTGGCACCAGTTACATTTCCAGAGTGGCGTCAAGAGTCAAAAGCACTGCCTAAGGGTAACATTCCTGGTGAGTGCTTTCCCCAACATTCACTGAATTCACATGCACGGTAGGGTAAAATTTTATTCTGCTTTTTGAAACTACTGTTCAAACCTAGCACCTGCCTTGGACTTTATTACAGGCGACAACTCAAGGCAAAACTGTGACTAATACATGGAAAATGGAGACAGATCTGAAGGGAATTAGGTCATGCAAAGTGCAGTACAAATCCATACTGCAGTTTGTGAGATACAACATTAACCACTGATGTAATATTGCAAATGTGTGCTTAAAATAACCATGCCAAGCAAGTTTGGAGAGGCAATCTGTAGTGAGGCCTGTTGCTAAGTGGATAATGTCTGATTCACTGTTGCTAAGCTCCTGATAATATGCAAATTCTCTTTTTTTCAGGACAGTTTTAAATTGCCACTTGGTGCACAGGCACAGCAAACATCATCTCACCACACTGTTCTTCCGCTTTTATACATTTCAAGTTTCCCACCAATCTTCCAGAGGACAAATGGATCTACAGCAGAACAGTATTAAGGTCTGCACTGCTGCCAGTCAAAAGGGAAGTGCAAGTGGCTTAATAGGCCCATGTTTCGAGAGTCAGTGTTACCCAGAGTTACTAAGAAGCAAATTTTAAATCTGTTGTCACGCCAGTTAAAGAGCAAGTGTAGTGCCTTTAGCCTCATAAAACATCCCAAGCACATCAGGGAGCAATCATCAAATAAATTTGACACTGAGTCACATAAGGAGATAGGGTAAGTGGTAGGTTTTAAGGAGCATCTTAAAAGGAGAGAGAGTTAAGAGTAGTGAAGTGGAGGGGTTTAGGGAGGGAATTCCATAGCACTTCCACCCCCACCACCCAACCTTCTTCCTCTACTACTGAAGGCATTCACTCCCTCTGGTTCCAAGGATACAATCTTCCCATTTCCTACGTTACCACAGTGACTACACTTCAAAAAGCACTTCATTGGCTGTAGGGCGTTTGGAATGCCCTGGGCTCACGAAAGTCTCTATATAAAAGCATTTTATTTTCTTGGGATGCTGAGTGCAGACAAAACTGCGCTAAGATGTAATGTTTCAACCCCACAGTCAATCAATCTTCCAAAGTGTGAAGAAATAGCAAATTACTTTCATATAGAGACTTTCATGACCTCAGGACATTCCAAACGCTCTTAACTTAGGAAATGCGGCAGCCAAGTTGTACGTTGTACACAAATTTGTACACAAGCTCCCAAAAACAACAATGCGACAGTGACCAGATCATCTGTTTTAGTGTTGTTGGATCAGGGGTAAATATTTGCCTGAACATCAGGACTACGCCTCTCCCCTTCTTCAAATAGGGCCATGGGATCTTTCAGGTCCATCTGAGGGTGAAGATGGGCCTTCGGCTTAGCATCTCCTTTGAAGGACAGCACCTCTAAAAGCACAGCACTCCTTCAGCACTTCAGTGGAGAGTCAGCCTAGATTTAGTGCTCAAGTCCTGGAGTAGAATGAACCCACAACCTTCTGACTCACAAGTGGGTGTGTTACCACTAACACCAATGCAAGAACATTCCAGCAGGGGTCAGCCAGAAATAAATGGGAGCATTGAATGATTTTCCCTGCCTTGCTCAGGAGCCCCAAGGCCAATTCTAGCTTCTTAACTGCTGCTCTGGTCACTACCTCAGTACCGAGCAGTGACTGGCCCTGAGATTTTTCGATCTGCATACACCAATTGCTTTGCCCCCTCAGTGTACCCTGAAATATTCCACTTCCAACAACATATTGTGAAGTGCCGTCACTGTTATGTGGGAAGATATGCAACCAGTCTGTGCAATAACAACGATGTGGATGACTAATCTGTAATTGAAGGACACAGAAAACTCCCTACAATTCTTTGAAAAAGTGCAACGGCATCTTTGACATTTAGTTGGGAGGAAACACCTTGGGAAGTGCAGCACCCGCTCAATGCCTCACTGCAGCAACAGCCAAGATGATAAATTCCAGTCCTGGAGTGGGGACTTGAACCTGCAAAAGCTTATGATTCAGAAGCAGTGCTGAACTACACTGACACCAGAAGCTCCTTAACAAGTGATTTTTAACTCTATCATTACAGGACTTTCCAACATTGATGCAAAATTTTCCTTTGCTTCGAATTTAAGACTTCATAGTCCTAAACCCAAACATTTTCAGCTGCTTCATCAGTGATCTTCCTTCCATCATAAGGTCAGAAGTGGGGATGTTCACTGATGATTGCACAATGTTCAGCACCATTTGTGACTCAACAGATACTGAAGCAGTCCCAATGTCCAAATGCAACAAGATCTGGGCAATATCCAGACTTGGGCTGACAAGCAGCAACTAACATTTGCGCCACACAAGTGCCAGGCAATGACCATCTCCAACAAGAGAGAATCTAACCATCACCCCTTGACATTCAATGGCATTACCATCACTGAATCCCCCTCTATCAATATCCTGGGAGTTACCATTGACCAGAAACTAAACTGGACTAACCATATAAATACTGTGGCTACAAGGGTAATTCAGAGGCTAGGAATCCTGCAACAAATAACTCACCTCCTGACTCCCCAAAGCCTATTCACCACCTACAAAGGCACAAGTCAGCAGCGTGATGAAATACTCCCCACTTGCCTGGATGAGTACAGCTCCAACAACAACTCAAGGAGCTTGAACAACACTAAAGAAGCTTGACACATTCAGGCCAAAGCAGCCCACTTGATTAGCACCACATCCACAAACATTCACTCCCTCCACCACCGACGCACAGTGGCAGGAGTGTGTACCATCTACAAGATGCACTGCAGGAACTCACCAAGCCTTCTTAGACAGCACCTTCCAAACTCACAACTGCTACCATCTAGAAGGACAAGGGCAGCAGACACATGGGGAACACCACCACCGCCTTGAAGTTCCCCTCCAAGTCACTCACCATCCTGACTTAGAAATATATCGCCGTTCCTTCACTGTCGCTGGGTCAAAATCCTGGAACTCCCTCCCTAACAGCACTGTGGGTGTACCTACACCACATGGACTGCAGCGGTTCAAGAAGACAGCTCACCACCACCTTCTCAAGGGCAACTAGGGGTGGGCAATAAATGTTGGCCCAGCCAGCAATGCCACACCCCATGAATGAATAAAAAATTACATTTCATTTGTGCATTCCCTCAGGTCAATGCAAGTTACAGCCTGGCATAAACAGGCCTTCATAACAGCAGTGACACCTCAGCATTACACTGTCTCAAAATAAAAACCCTTGCAACAGGGAATTGAGAAAGTGTAATCAGTGCAAGCCAAACAATGGGAAGGAAATGGTTAAAGGCTTTAAGGATTTAGCAATTTTTTTTATTAAGGTGCAGTAGTTAAACATTATCTTGAGCCCTCTCACACTCTGGTGTTTTAAGTATGGATGAGAAATGCACATAATTGTCCGAAAGAAGCTCGGCAGAGCATTGTAATATAGCGGTAAAGGAGCTGCGGAGGGAATACAGTGCCCTTCTTTATTGGATACACATCCTCAAGGCTGAATTGCTGTGAATGGCAATTTAAACAAGGCCCTTTCCTGTTCATGGCGTGTTATAAATAATCAGCTTTCCCCCATGTCGTTAGCTTTGTAAAGAAGGTAGGGGCAAGACCCCTGGGTTAGGTCTACTTTGGAACTGTAGGAGATTGGCTGGTGCTCATTTGTAACCATTCACCTTTTCTGACTTTGCTTTGTCTCCTCCAAGTGCCTCAGCGAAGGTCATGAGAGCGAGAAACAAGGGTAGATGGTCAGCCATTTTGAATTACATCGGGCAGGAGGATAAGAAAAGCAGAGTTCCCTAGGAGGCTAAAATACCTTGAACCAAATCCAAATCATAGAGCTGACGGGGGGGGTGGGTGGTGGGGGGAAAAGAAGGGAGAGAAATAAAAACATTGCTTCACCCAGCTGTCTGACGTCCCTTTACACAAACAGCTGTTAATTCACTGAAGAACTGCGCTGCTCTGCCAAGATCATACACAGTGATCAAAACAACCAAGAACTTCAACATACAAACTCAATAAAAAGAAGCAAAAGGCACAAAACTTTGTGAGCCGAGAGTTGTCTGTGCATTGCTTTGAGTTAACTCCGTTCTGTCTCTCCTCTCTCCTGTTGAAACCGTCCAATCCAAACTACCTCATCCCTAGCCAAGTGAGAGATGTTTAAAAAGTCAACAAGAATTCCCTTTCATATCACTCTTCAGGAATCCCTTGCTAGAAAGTGGGGAGTCAAACAATGTCAGTTGCCAAGTCCTCACTACCCCCAGCAGCCTAGCAACCAAATGTGAAGAACGGTTCCACAACCATATCCAACTCGAAATGTTAACTCGGTTTCTCCCCTCACAGATGCTGCCAGACCTGCTGAGTATCCCCAGCACTATCTGTTTTTATTTCAGATTCCCAGCATCTGCAGTATCTTGCTTGTATTTTAGTGAAGAACAGTCACAATGCTTCCATTCGGGGGAGCACTGTATACAGTTCTGGTCCCCACATCACAAAAAAGGCCATGGGAGCACTGGGGGTGGGGAAGTGCAGAAGAGAGATTTACAAGGATGATACCAGAGGTGGGAGGGTATAACTGTCGGGAAATACCGAGCAGACTGGGGCTCTGCGTCTCGGGACAAATTGAGAGGTGACTCGATGAAAGGGGTTTCAAATGATCTAAAGTTTCGATCGGATAAACATAAGAGGTGGTTCCCCTTGTGGGGGAGTCCAAAACTAGGGGCCATAAATAGCAGAGAGTCACTAATAAATCCAATAAAAAAAATTCAGGAGAAACTCCGGTACTCAGGCAGTGGTTAGACTGTGGAACTTACTGCCACAGGGACTAATCGAGTTGAACAGCAGACAAACTTAAAGGGACAGTTGGTAAGGAGAAAGGAATTGAAGATAATGCTGTTGAAATAAAGCAGGAGGAGGCTCATGTGAAGGCCGAATGGCCTGTTTCTTTGCTGCGATTGTCTAAGGATTCTAATTTGAAGGATAAGGATTTCGAGGGCCTCTTGTGGACTCTCCACCACAACATGAATCAGCCAGCCCTTCCCTTGAATGGGGTGGGGTTAGGAGGAGAAAAGAGGAGAGTTTCTTTCACATAAATGAACGTGTTCCATGTTTAAACTCCCCCTCACAGGCTTTGTGGATTTTTACACCACCCTGGTCAGTGGGGCTCCTTAATACTGCCCAAAAAAGCACCTCAACAAGACAAGGTAGCTGCACTGTACCCTCAGTCAACCAGAAACACAAGGACGTCAGCACTCTGTCCACCAGCCAACATCGCCACCTCGCCCCCTCCGCCCCAAGCTGGAAACTTCCCGACTCTCCTCGGATTGACGAGTCGGCATTGTGTGATTAATCGCGGAAAAGGGGAAAAATATGCACCTTTCCGTGACAGCTGGTGTGTGTCAACCAGGATTATTGGACAGAAGGTCTGCAGAGTAATTGAAAAACAAGGTGAAGATAGAACACACACCACCTCTTTAAATAACACGTTGTACAGCCAAAGGAGTACTTCATGTTTTTCTTGATGTTAAAAAAGAGCTTAGACTTGGCCGCAAATCACTCTGGGCAGCCGTCACTAATTACACTGAGGCTGCTCAGTGAGCTCACAGTGAAGAGCACATTAATCAGCTGCTACTCTCCCCCCCCACCCCCACCCCATGTATGTCATTGGGAGGGGGAGCTAGAAAAGGGACCAATTGCTACCAGGGTGTCGGTAACAGGCGGGCTGGAGCCTGGCTTCACTTGTAAGAGCTGGTATCCAGTTCCTTTGCTAAGAGCCCGGACAGAGAATCATAGCAGGTTGGAGCCACCAGAGGCAACTGTGAATGCTGCCTCTCTCCCCCCCACCCCCAACAACCATCAATTAAATTCCTCACTCAATACAAATCTCCAGAATGAGTCCTGACTAACAGCCAGGGTAATGCAGCAACTGACTGGTACTTTCAGAGCTAAATGCTGCATGAAAACGCACGACAAGCCCACCAGGAGCACTGAATGCATTATTTACATAAAACAGAATTCCTCACTGGTACATTTTATTTCACAAGTAACAATAGCACTCGAGCTAGTGTCAGTCGAGCCTCCAGTAAATCCCAGGCTATGTGAGCTGCAGTGCTCCATGCAGCAAGTGCTTTATTCTGTTTTTAGAACATGACCCGGCTATTTTTCTCCTATCACTCCCCCCTTTGCAAACGCATGAACCCAATGTGATTCTTCAGCCCATTTATAGCAGTGGCCCTGAACTCTCCCAGCAGAGCAAACTGGGAACCCGTGCCCATCCAGACACATGTCACAACGCGAGTGTGTTTTTGTACTCTTCCCGCAAACCTGTCACTACTTACCAAGATACATTCATTTAAGGCCGTGGTTAACTAGTAAAACTAGATACTATTCATACTAAAAGGCCCCCCTCTCCCGAAAGTGCCAGAAACCAATGGTATGTGACAGTCTCTCCTCTCTCCTCTCTGCCACAAGTTTTAAATGCCATTGCCAGAATGTATGGGGGTGACTGATTGCTGCTCCTTCCCTATCTGTGTCAGTCACATTCCTTTTGAATCTCTCTGTGGAGAGAAGAGCACAGCCAAAAGATAGGGGAAACAGAGGGGTGAGGGAGAAAGGGAGAGAAATAGAGCGCGAGGCGAGGGGGAGGGGGCGAGGGGGAGAGGGAGAGAACGAGGCGAGAGGGAGGGGGAGAGAGTGAGGGGGAGGAGGAGAGAGCAATACGTGGGAGAAGGGGAGGGAGCGAGGGAGAGGGGGAGAGCGCGAGGGGGAGGGGGAGGAGGAGAGAGCAATGCGTGGGAGAGGGGGAGGGAGCGAGGGAGAAGGGGAGGGAGCGAGGGAGAGGGGAGGGAGCGAGGGAGAGGGGAGGGAGCAAGGGAGAAGGGGAGGGAGTGAGGGAGAAGGGGAGGGAGTGAGGGAGAAGGGGAGGGAGTGAGGGAGAAGGGGAGAGAGTGAGGCAAGGGAGAGGGGGAGTGAGGGAGAGGGGAGAGAGCAATTCGAGGGAGAGGGAGGAGGGCGAGGGCGAGAGGAAGGGCTCGAGGAGGGGGTGGGGGCGAGGAGGGGTTGGGGGCGAGGAGGGGTTGGGGGCGAGGAGGGGGTGGAGAGGAGAGAGGGGGAGAGAGATAGAGGTGAGGGGGATGGAGGGAGAGAGATAGAGGTGAGGGGGAGGGGGGAGAAAGGGAGGTGAGGGGGAGGGAGAGAGATAGAGGTGACGGGGAGGGAGGGAGATAGGGGTGAGGGGGACGGGGGAGAGAGGGAGGTGAGGGGGAGAAAGGGAGGTGAGGGGGAGGGAGAGAGAGAGGTGAGGGGGAGGGGGGAGAGAGGGAGGTGAGGGGGGGAGAGGTGATGGGGAGGGAGGGAGAGAGAGGATTGAGAGAATATAAGTGAAAAAAGAGAAATGAAGATGGAGACAGAGAGAAAAATAAATGGGAAAAGTTCAGCCTCGACATGCATGTTGTGTGTCATATATAAATATAAATAGAAAGAGGTGATCCAGATATATGAAGTTCCTTGGGATGTTTTATGTTAAAGGAATTACATAAATACAGGTCGTTGTTATATATATCACACACTCACATGATTCATGACAGGGGAAGAGAGGATTGGGTTCAGCTGTGGTCAAGCAGCCTGCACACAGCCTGTGATCACAATTAGAAGGATTGGAGCATGCCCAGAGCCTCTGGGACAAAGCGGGGGGTGGGGGGGAGAAAACAGGGGGCCAGAAGCAGGGAAGAAAAAGCGAAAAGGATATAATAGCTTTTTTCTCCAGCCAGTAGTGAAATTCAGGCAAGCTGGCTTAGTGCCTGTTAGAGGAGAGCAAAGTGACAAAGCAAGGGGTATTAATATATTTTTCCGGAATGGTTTGCCCACCATTAACTGTAGCAGCGCTCACTGACAAAGCTTCAGTCACCCAGAGGTACATGGTGCAGTGATACAGAGCTCTACAGCTGCTCACCCTCCAAGAGGGCCACATCAAAACCTAATGAAACGTGGAGCAGAACCAAGGCCATCAGTAATGATTAGGCTGAAATAATTACAGCAATTTAAACGGGAACAATACACTTACATTTTAACACACGTTGATTTAAAAAAAAGAGACACACATAGGAAAGAGATTGCTGCCACTTAATCTCACTTTACATTCATCCCTTAACCAATACCACTAAAACAAAAATCAGATGATCTTGCCATTATCTCAGTGCTGTTTGTGGGACCTTGCTGTGCACATATTGGCTACTCCATTTCTTACATTCCGACAGTGACTGCACTGGCTGTAAACCACTTGAGAACATCCTGAGGTCAGGAAAAGTGCTGTACAAATACAAATTCCTCTTCTTTTTAAAATGCTCAGTTTTTTCCACAAGGAGCGATGTGATAATGACCAGATAATCTGATTTTATGTTAGTTGAGAGATAAATATCGATCAATTGTGCTGAGGGGAACTCCCCGCCTTTCTTTGAAATTGTGTGGTGGGACCTTTTACATCCAGCTGAGAGGTTAGAGGCGGCCTGGGTTTAATGTCTCCCCTGTAAGACAGCACCTCAAACAGTGCAGCACTCCCTCAGTAATGCACCAGGGCATCAGCCTGCACTTTAAGTCTGTGGCTTGCAGTAACACTACACCACAACACTTGCACATAGATTTTTCTTTGCTCCTTAATCTGAACAAATTTACAATCAAATGGAAAATGGACGTAGTTGATGATATTCAAAATTATGGGAGTGCTGACCAGGATATCCCTCGCATTAAATTTACCTATCCATATGCCCGTATCCTAACTCGCACCAAGGGTCTGCTTTCCCCCATCATCTCTGTGCTCGCTGACTTAGACAGACTCCGATTTCAGCAACATCTCAATTTTACAATTCTCACCCTTATTCTCAAATCTCTCCGTGGCCTCGCCCTCCCCTATCACTACAACCTCCTCCAACTCTACAACCCTCCAAGATCTCCACTCTCCTCTAATTCTGGCCTCTTGTGCACCATACCGCTCCATTCTCAGTGCTCCGCTATAGGTGGCCATGCCTTCAACTGCTCTGCGATTCCCTCCTTACACCTCTCTCCTTATTTAATGTTTCTAAAAACGTACCTCTGATTAACCTTTTAGTCATTTTTCCCAAACTTCCTTACGTGGCACGGTGCAAAATTTTGTTTGATGACACTCCTGCGAAGGGTTTTGGGATGTTTTACTATATTAAAAGCACTACATAAATGCACCTTGTTGTTGCAATGTAAAAAAAATCTTACTCTACTATGCCACCACTGGCAATGGGTGCAATTACAGTGAGACATGTTTACATAGGCACTTTCCAGTCTCCAGACATGGGAATCGTAGAATCTTACAGCAGAATTGGTGGCCATTTGGTTTCTAAAACTCTGAAGAAAACTTGTATCACATCTCTGCCAACATGCTTCACATATAGTGTTCTGTAGGTAGACACAGGAGCCAATTTACACCTAGAAAGTCCCCACGTCAGCACATGGATGTCCCGTTATCTCATTTTGGGCTCCATTTTGGAGGAATAGCCTACCATACTCTTCCTTGAATGGTGCTGTAGGATTCTTCACACCCAAACACAGCCTTGATCTCACCTCCAGCAATGCAGTATTCCTCCAGTGCTACAGTGGAGTCTCAGCCCAATTTTTGCCAACTCTTGGGAGAGGGGTTTGAATCCACGAACTTCTTATTCAGACGTGGGCGTTCTACCAACCGAGCTAGTGTGTTGCGCTGAAGACAACAGCTCCAGCCTCATCTTCACACCACCACGTTGAAGCAGCTTGCGGCTGTTGGCTTCACTGGGCCTCGAGTCAAATCCCCAGGACTCCCCTCAATGTTGCTGCATCCTTGTTAAAGCAAATCCATTTTACAATTCACTACACTGCAGTCTGTGGAATTGCAGGAGAACAGTCATTCCAAACACACAACTTCTGTAAACATCTGCTGGCAGTGAAGTGAAGAATATGTTCTTCTGCAATGCAGCGAAGGTTACAATTGTGGCATCGTTGAGTGAATCACAGGTTAATACTTACCAAGTACCTCTGGGGCTCTGTTAACAGATTTATACTGACTCTACGAGAGGGAGAGAGAGAGAGAGAGAGACCCCGCTATTTAAAGCAGCTTTTCTCTTGGACTCATGCTGTGACAGTGCCAAAGTATGTTTGCTGGATTGGCGATAGAGCAGAGTTTGGGAAAACTTTTTTTTATAACCAGGTTGCCAGCAGTTAGAGGAGTGCTGAGGATCAGTCACTAGTAACACACAGTACAGTCAACATAAACACAGATTTAAGTGCCAGAAAGCTTCTAGTATTATGTTCAGTGTGCACTCTGGACAGACTGCTTAAGGGAGGACTGTCCTCTGATGAAGAGGCTTAGAAGAGGGGCTACCAGGTAAGTCAACAGCAAGCGCAGCCTCATATTGTGAGGTGTACTGTTGATACAATAGTCTGGATAAAGAATGAGAGCTTACCCCTAATGCACACCACCTCACCTGTAAAATTAGCACAGATACAGTGGGGTGGTTTCAGGGTTAAAGCAGGCTATGTGTTAAATTAGCTCAAGACAGATGGGAGAGAGGGGGGGCGGAGAGAAGAGAGAGAGAGGAGGGGAGGGAGGGAGAGGGGAGAGAGAGAAAGAGGAAGAGAGAGAGAATCAATGCACACTCCCTTGTTTTACAAACACCTTAACAATAGAGAAGATGGGAACCCTTTGAGATTACACGGTCCATTCTAAGGGCCGCTTAACATTGCACTTCAGGGTAATGTCATGGGCAAAATGTATGTGTTCCTTTATTGTTTGTGATCAATATTGATCAGGGGTGTTTCTCTTGCCTGCAACAGTGAGTGTCCCAATTTAAATAATCCCAGCAGCAAGCTTTTTGAGGGTTTTAAAAATAAAGGTTATTTATTATCACACACTTGCCCCAGATGTTTAAAGCATGACATCCCTGTGAACGACTCGCACATTATCACACACATAAAGATTAGATACAGATCTGAAATAAAAACAGAAAGTGCTGGAAAAACTCAGCAGGACCAGCAGCGCCTGTGGAGAGAGATACTGAGTTACTGTTTTAAGTTCAATATGACTTTTCTTTCGAAGGCTTGAAACATGAACTCTTGTTTCTCTTTCCACAGAACATGAACTCCCTTTTCCAAAGATGGGTGTTGTGTCGATTACACATCCTGTGATGCCATTTGACACCATGAAATCCATCCAGTCTAGTTTGGATGAAGGGCTGCCATAGTACAATGGAAGGTCAAAGCTAAAACTGCGGATGCTGGAAATCCAAAACAAAGAGCTCATACGGACTCGAAATGTTAACTGTGTTCCTCTCCGCAGATGCTGCCAGACCTGCTGAGTTTTTCCAGGTATTTTTATTTTTGTTTACAATGGAAGGTCGATGGGATCCATTCACATTTGTCTAACAAACATGGAGTGTTGATGTTTCGTTTGTCCATGGTGAACAGAAAGATGAGCTGGCTGGAAAACTATAGTTCTTTTGTTGATGTTCCATCCTTAAACAAAGGGAGGTGCGAATTCCCAGGATGGCTGTGAATGTCCATATTTACACAGGTATATGCTTGAAACTCAGGACTGTTTGGAACTCAGAATGCCAAAAGCCACATGTTTATAGTGACCATTTTAACAGTTTGTGTTCAAAATTTTCAAGTATTGACTAAACTAAATTGGGAACAATAACAATAGGAATGGCACTGAGTTCCCGAACGTTGCTGTGAAAGCTTTGCATCATCAGGTAATGACTGCAGTTTCAGCATCAAATAAGCTCTGAACAACTAATCCAGAAAGATAGCTCTGCATTGATGGCCTCACCCACCAGACAGAAAACTCAATACAAACATTAACTGATCACTCTCATCTTCAGATTTTCAGCACCCTTGGTCACAAATATATGAGAATCACAGAGGCTGTAGGGTTACAATTCACCAAGCCACTCAAAAAGTAATTAAATGAGGTGGCTGTGAGTTCAAGTCCCATTCCAATGCTTCAGCAAACAGTCAAGGCTGATGGAACGCTGACCTTCAGGGGTCCAATCCAACTCTTCAACATCAGATCAAGAAATCCCAAGGCACTATTTGAATTTGAGCAAGAAGCTGTCCTGGTGTCTCTCCAACAGTCCCCCTTCAATCAACACGACCATGAATTGACTGGTCATTCTGTGGAACCTCGTGCACAAAATGGCTGCTTGCAGTTGCAAATCTAAGTCACTACATTTCAAAGTAATTTGGTATAATGTGAAGACCTTTTAAAATACAACATTGAACACACATCTTTCTTCTATCTCAGGGAAGAGGCACTTATGTATCTCTCCCAAACTTTAATATAGTCTGTGCTTATGCTCTTAGCACCAACATGTCGCCAATTCATCATCAGACATTTCTGCGCTCCTGCACACAGGACAATCTTTCCTCTGGATGTTTACATCGAAATGCGTGCAGGAAGAGCTCAGTGTCCTGTCTTACTAGTCATCACCCTTTTCCCAACCTCAACCCCTATTTTCCCCAACTGTGAAAAGAACAAAAGACACAGAAAGCAGTTTTGCCTCGAATTTCCACAAACCAGCGAGTCCAACGCACTTTCAGATACACTGCTCTTGGTTTAACCCTTTGTCACTGTAGCACCAACAGGCATTCAAGCCTCCAAGAGCGAGTTTTCTGAATACTGATGTCAGGCTGGGAGAACTAGACATTGGCTCACAGTCAAAATAAACTATTTCAACAGAACTGGAAAGTACACCTTTGGGGTTTGGCTATTGGAGTCCTCTAGGCAGTCTTGTTACTCCTAACTTGTGTTCACAGCAGCTACATAAATAGAAAGAAAGTGAATCTAGATCATCTTTTATCACGATCCCTAATCCATACATCACTACCTGCAGTGTCATCACATGGGCAATATTGTTTAGTGGGCGATAGAACAAGCTGCATGGCTGTCAAAAAGGATATTCATTATCAAAGCATTCATAGATATGACAAAAATACTGGCCAACAGCTTTGTGCAGGTCGGAGCAAAGCAAAAGAAAAGGTTCCTTTGTTGGTTCACTGAGGTCATTAGCAATTACAGCTACAGTAAAAGCCTACTTCATATTACACATCAACATCTCTCTCCGATGTCTCAAAACATTTCACAGATAACAGTTATGTAGATAAATGTGACAGCCATTCTGCACACAGCGAGGTCAATAAATGATAGTGAGTTTTAATTTTGCTAATTGACAGAAAAGTGTTGGCCAGGATTTTGGCAGAACTCCCTGTTTGAACACTGCCGATGGGATCTTTAACATTCACCTAAAGGGGCAGACAGGACTTTGCTTCACAGCCCCATCTGAAGGTTAGCTTTGTTTTGACATCTCATCCCAAGAACAAAAAAGAGCTATCCATGTGCTATCCATGAACCAATTACAATTAGCCTCAATGCACTGGACCCCACCCCTCGTGCGCTGTGCATTTCCCACTTCCAAGACACTCCAGGCTTCAGCCTCTGAGCTTCATCAGTTTGCCTCCCAAAGCAGGGTTGGGGAATCAAACAGTCTTGCAATCTCTAGGCAGGCAGTGACACAGTGGTATTGGTAGAGGCTGGAGAATGCCACACAGAGATATTGAACCATCGGAGATACACTGTGGAATCAGATGTGGGCACTGTTTGCCAAATTCCTCAATGAGCCAATCATGGCACCAACTCACTAAACGCCCTTAGCTCCAGGACCAACTCTAGAAGATATCAGTGCTCTAACACATTGATTATCTGAGTCCTGACTGAAAGGTGACAGAAACATTCTCGTTTGGGGGGTACCATCCTTTGGAAATCTAGTGCTCTATATAATACAGCTCAATAGAAAGGCCAATGGGCCAAAGCACATACCCACTGCACCCTCGCAGTGCCAGGAATTTTGCCAATAGGAGTCACTATAGGATTGACATGACTTAATACTTTTTCAAAAATTCATTAATGGGATGTGGGCATTGCTGGCTGGGCCAGCATTTATTGCCCACCCCTAAGTGCCCTTGAGAAGGTGGTGGTGAGCTGCCTTCTTGAACCGCTGCAGTCCATGTGGTGTAGGTACACCCACAATAGTGCAGCATTCCTTGCTGATGGATGTGAAAGGGTGCAACTGTGCAATTTTGACTGGGGCTGTGCATTTGGTTTCAAGATCTAAAAGATTTTTAAACCACCAAAAAATCTTAAATCTGGTCTCTCATCAAAGTTATCTTAATTACCACAACAGCAGCTAAAGAGTAGCTTCTGAAAAAAAAATGGTTGGGTGGTTTTTTTTTTGTACATTTTCTGGCACATTCCTGTGTTTGTGATGCATAATTCTCCAGGGTCTCCTGGGCACATATAAGGAGCTAAAGACAGACAGGAATTAATAGCCAAAAAAAAAAAGACTCAATTCGCCAGCTGCTGAGGTGGCAAAGCACTTGGATTGAATTTCATGGCCTGAAACTGACCCCGATGACATAATCTTGCCATCATATATATATATAGGCTGGAGCAAATGAAGCTACCAAGTCAGTCGGGCAGGAGTGGGCAAAAGCTCAGGAGGAAGGTTCTATCAGTAAGGGACTGCTTGGCAAAGCTGACCATGACGGTAAAATGCCCACTGGAGAGAAGCAGTGGAGAATGCCAATCAACTCAACACAGCATCAAAAGTTCTAGTTTTCTTTCCTGATTTGTGCCAAGTCACTCAAATGGGCCAATATTTGGAACTCTATGGTTGGCCCAAGCATTTATGAGATGGGATGATATGTGTGCCCTGACCAAAGGCCGGTCCTTGGCTCATTGGCTACTGATGCTTTATACTGACCTGTCTCTCTTGGCAGTTCTCGTCCGTGGGAGCTTTCCCTTGCCTGCTACTCCTAGGGGCAGTGGGGCGGAGGCAGGTCCAAGTCTACCTCAGCCAGAACCCATGCTGTTGGCATTATTCAGAACCACATCTAGCCAACTGAGCTAATTAGCCTTTATGGGATAGGGAGGTAGAAATAGTAATTAGCTAGGCTACCCAAACTTCATCATGAACCAGTGACCTGCCTCTCTCCTCAGCCTCCACCCCTCTGTGGCCATCGCCTTACAACAGGGCCAGGTGTTGCCCCTCTTTGACCGCAAGGGCTGCCGGCCTACAGTGTTGAGGCCTTTTTTTTTCTTATTCTTTCATGGGTTGTGGGTGTCCCTGGCAAGGCCCACATTTCTTGCCCATCCCGAATTGCCCTTGAATGGAGTGGTTTGCTCAGCCATCTCAAAGGGCATTTAAGAGTCACCACATCGCTGTGGGTCTGGAGTCAGGTGTAAGCCAGACCAGGTAAGGAAGGCAGATTTCCTTCCCTAAAGGACATTAGAAACAGATGGGCTTTTACAACAAATCGATGATAGTTTCATGATCGCCATTTCTAAGACTATTTATTAATTGAATTCACACTCCACCAGCTGCCATGGTAGGAATTGAACCTGTATCCCCAGAGCATGAGCCTGGTCCAGTGACATTACCGCTATGTCACCATGACACGTGGAGGATGGTGACTTGGATGAAATACAAGGGAGCACCCAGCACCCATGAATCCATATTGCAGCATTAGTCAGTGCCTCCAGTCGAGTCATTATTATAAATGCAGAAACCTGGCAACACCAGCAAACAACTGAGTGGGTGCCCAGGTATACCACTCACGTCTCCCTGTTTCATTATCACTCTCTCTGCGAGCATTCCTCGAGTGATTCAATGGATAAATAACCCACATTGCAGCAGTCGGCCATTCCACTCAGAAAGGCCATTGCCAATTAGCCAATCCTACTCAATGTGGCCGGGATGATTGTTACAATTGATGGCAACATTTTCTTTGTGAGGACCCAAATAAAGATCCCACCTCCTGCCCCAGTTGCCATTGGTGATCACTCCTGTAAATGGGCTTGTGTGAACTATGTGCGAGGTAAACTTTGGACTCAGCTGTGACACTCTTAAGATTCCATGTCCAAACGCGCACACATTGGAGGAATAAGTGGTGCATGACCCTCCTTCACCAATTCTCCCGTCAATTCTTTTCTCCTCCCCTCCCAAAGGTGATAAAGTCCTTGATGGATAAAAATTCCACAGGAGCTAACTTCCCTTCAACCGAATCAGAATGGGAACGCTGGTCACGTTTTCCCTCTCTTGGATTACTGAGGGGCCCTCATTCGCTGATCCACACATCAGAAGCTCATTATTGGTGGTCAGTCTGGCTGCCTTCTGGTCTTGTGATATGATGGCGTGTGCCATAATGGTCAACTCTGTGTTTAGCATCTCTTGGCGTGGTTCAGGAGCCTCACACTGGCCTGGCCGTCTCTGCCACATTTTCTGGAGAGGAGGACAGTGGGCTAAGAAGGAGCCCGAGGCTGGGATTCTGGTGCAGTCTGGACTCCGGATCAGAAGATTACATTTTCAAATTATGTCAAGCTCATGGAGTTTCACTGCAGCCCTGGACTTTATAGCTGGACAAAGGTTGTGGTTTTGGGGATGTTCGCGAAATGATGGATTTCAACAGGAGGTGCCTAATTCGCTGTCTCTTCTCTCTGGCCAGCTGAGCTTTCAGTTTCTGCTTGCCTCTTCCCACGCCCCTCCAAAATGGTCAGCTCCAGAAGTCACTGCTGTCAGCCACTGTCTCCCAGTTGTCAGCATCAATGCTCAGGAGGTTGTGACTCAGTGGTCAGTTCTTCGTACAGGTGTTCTCTGGGTACATGGCCATCATCCATCCAATGAACATGGCCAAGGCAATGCAGACATAACTGGCTTAGCAATGAGCGTGTGCCAGTGGAATGAGCAGTCTCAACGACCTCTGACCTGGTGACCTTATCCTGCCAAGAGATGCTGAGGATGCAACTGAGTCCACAAAGCTGGAAACTGTTAACCTTGTCTCCTGACTAACATATAACTACCTCCAATTAGCGTATCTTAAGAAAGAACTTACCTTTAAAAAGTTCATTTAAGAAGCTCAGGAAGTCCTAAAGCGCCAAGTAGCCAATGAGGTACATTTTGAAGTGTAGACCCTGGTGTGATGTAGGAAACAGGGCAGCCAATATATGCACAGCAAACTCCCACAAACAGCAATCAAGTAAATGACCAAATTATCTATTTTTTTAAGTGTTAGCTGAGGGAATACTAGCCAGGACACCGGGAGATTTCACCTGCTCTTTTTCAAATAGCATCGCAGGATATTTTACACCCAGTTGAGGGGCAAATGATGCCCTGATTTAGAAAGGCAACACTCCCAATCAGGGAGTGTCAGCGTAGATTAGGGGCTCATGCTTCTGGAGCATGGCTTGACTGGGAGGAGAGAATGCTATGCCCTGACAGAATAAAGTCTCAGATGAGGAGCCCCACCGAACAGACCCTCACTATAACGGAATTTCATTGGGAAGTTTGAAAGAGAAGTTTGGGAACAATTCCAGGAATTTAATTTCTTAACCAACCACTTACAGCAACACTTCACTTTAATAGCAGGTAGTGTGGGACAGTATGGCAGAATACTCATTGGCACCTTCATCTTAAACATGGTTCTCACCATTATTGCCGCGGAATATGGTCCACTCCAAAAGACACACATACTCAACAGCCAGGCAACAAAAATAGCTTTGGAATTCAAATAGTGTTTTTACCACAAGCATAGAACGTGGATGAGAAGGTTGGATCTCTGCCAAGCTTAAATCTCCACAGATCAGGAATCATTGGAAATTATGTAGTGATTTAATCCCCTTTACAAAACCTACCTCTTTATTCCCAACCATTTCCCTCCAGTGGTCCCTGCAAAGTCCATGCAGAGGACCCCATGCAGACACCTTCCACCATGAGCTAACTATCTGGATTACTTAAACGTCATAAGCACAAGGAGGTCAGACAGTTGAAAACGGCTGTGTGCAAGTGATCTCTCTCACCAAAAAAAAAAGCCGGCACCAGAAAGGCAGTGTCGAAACGTGAACAGGTTGATGGGACAACAGCCGACCCGGGGGACTGGGAGGTATCTCACAGGCCGAGTGTGTGGCCAAGTTCTTCACGGACTCGCTCCATTCCGGTGTCCAGTAATTGAGGGGGGGGGGGGTGTTCACAAACTGGACACTTCTTAACAGCTCAGCCAGCCAGAATACTACTGTCTGCCAGGCATAAAATCCCTGACAAGAGATAAGTCAGACATTGTGTTCCATTCTTTAATCAGCTACATATAGTCCAGTTACATGGTGGAAAAATAAACAACCTGATCCATCCCAGTGTGTCGACTCAAAGTGAACCGATTTTACTGAACCGGTTTTGATATAAACTTACCAGTGTGATCTGGGGATTGACAGGCCGCGTGGGTGACAAAATTCATCCCCAAACACAGAAAGGAGGTGTGAAAAGAGAAAAATAGCAATTCACAGCAGGTAGAACATGGATTCGGGGGTTGTAAAATTGGCTTCATACTTCCCACTTCAAAACAACATGGGTCTACTTAGTATTCCCCAGGCAGCTGAGCAGACACAGTGGCCCAGTTAGGGTTGCCAACTCGAGCTGGTCATATTCCTGGAGGTTTTGTCGCACGACTTCCTGCTTCTGACTGCCCCACCTTGTTGGATAGCCTTTCTTCCCCATCCCCCCCTACCTGCCCCACCCTGAATATTTTCGTCACGTGGCCCTACAAAGAAGAAAAGACTTTTAACGCCCGTGTAACTTGGCGTGCAGCAGCGTCCAAGGGATTCCTGGAGACTCCAGGGCAAACCTGCAGGGTTGTCAGCCACCATTTGGAATGGCGCGCCAACGCTCACTGAAAAAAGTGTTGAGGGGTGAAGAGATGCCACTTGGGCAAGAGAGCCCAGTGCCTTTGAGAGCGTCAGCAATTGGCAGTGCCTTCAGGAGAGTGGGGGGTGGGGTGGGGGGGGGGGAAGAAAACAGAACAAATAGAGGGGCAGAATGGAGAGAGCAACAATAGGGACGGGACTGACAAAAGGATGTGTTGAATAATGTTGCTCCATACGCAGCCCCCACCCCCTGTCCATTCCCCGGAGGCGGGTAACGAAGGGAAGTGCTCAGTCATGAAGAACCCCCCCCGCCCCCAAACGATAAAGGCACCTTTAGTATGTTGAAATAAATTGTCAATTTAAGGTAGCGCAGTCAGAGTTGAGACAGGCAGCAGCCTGGTGTACAAAAAGCCCAGGGTTTGAAATCTACCGCTTCAGTTTTATTGCTCCTTCTTTTGAATATGAGGCAACTCACTGAATGACATGAAGGTTTGGTCGGCTAATTAAGGCGGAGGTTTCTGTGCAACAGCAGCAGGAAAACAGCCTTGTGTTAAGAAAGAAGCAGCAGCAATCTGGCAGCAAAATTGAAGGAGCTATATTAAGGATCTAAATCTTTGCTCATTATCATTTTAACAGGAGGCCCGTTGCTTGTTGGAAGCAAAGTCGTTTTCTCCATTAATTCAGGGTGCATTCCTTGTCCAGAGTCCAGTTTTCAGGAATGCAGATGGATGGGATGGGATGGGATGGGATGGGGGGTGCGGGGCTACGGTTCAGTCCTGAGGAGGAGGAGGAGGGGGGGGTTTACACTCCCCAATCGCAGGTTTGCGCAAACACGCGAGGCGAAGGTCAATTGCAAAGTGGGTAACCGGCTTTAATCATTTTCCAAAAAGAAAAATTCGTCAAGAGGAGTTGGGCAACGCCGACTAAGGCCAACCTTAACTGACCTTGAGAAGGCGGCGGTGAGCTACCTCCCTGAGCCGCTGCAGTCCGCGCGGTGAAGCTACACCCGCGATGGTCGACAGGGTTAAGTCCCTTCGTCACGCCCCTGGTGCCGAGATCAGTGCCGGGCGATCTGCCGGGTTTCATTTTTTTTTTTATTCGGCTTCTCCGTTGTGGCTCGATGCAACCGAGTGGCTCGCTCGGCCATTTCGGAGGGCAGTCCAGGGTCAACCACGTCGCCGTGGGCCTGGAGTCACATGTAGGCCAGGCCAGACCAGGTCAGGACAGCAGATTTCCTTCCCTGAGGGACATTAGTGAACCAGGTGGGTTTTTATGATAACCCTGTAGCTTCACAGTCACTTGTATTTCTGATTCCAGATTTATTTAATTAATTGAATTTCTATTTCCCCCCGGTTGCCATGGTGACATTTTGAACTCTAGGCTCCAGGTCATTCGTTCAGGCCCCTGGGTTACTCGTCCAGCAACGTTAGATGCAGGAACAGTAACACATTGGTAAAGTCATCTCGAGTCATCTCTGAGCAACGCTAACCAGAAAATCGGCTGGAGTCACAGGGGCAGTAACACTCTAGACATTCCTGGGCCATGGGGTGGGGGAAGAAGCCCCGCTAAGGGCAAGAAGGAAAATTGAAAGGCTCCTGGGTCAGATAAAGTCACATAAATGAATAAATAGCAGAACCATCAGCTTCCCACAGCTAACCAGTGAACCCGGTGCATGGTACTGGAGGAGGTGCTGCAGCATCTAGGGTGCTATAACCTCAGCACGAGCTGTCATCTTTGAAAGAGGAAGGGAAAAAACACGGAGGGACAGAAAAGAGAGAGCCAAGAGAGGAGGGAGGCAAAGGAGTGAGGGGAGACAGAGGCAGAGAAAGGGGGAGACCGAGACAGAGAGAGAGAGAGAGAGAGAGAGAGAGGGAGGGGGAGAGAGAGAGGGGGAGAGAGAGAGAAGGAGGGAGGGAGAGAGAAAGAGAGGGAGGTGAAGGCAAACAGAGAGAGGGAGAGAGGGGGAGGGAGACAGAGAGAGAGAGGGGGAGGGAGACAGAGAGCGAGGGGGGGGGAAACGGAGACAGAGAGAGAGGGGGGAGGGAGACAGAAAGAGAGAGAGAGGGGGAGGGAGAGAGTGGGGGAGGGAGACAAAGAGAGAGAGAGAGGGGGAGGGAGGGAGACAGAGAGAGGGGGGGAGGGAGGGAGACAGAGAGAGAGAGGGAGGGAGGGAGACAGAGAGAGGGGGAGGGAGGGAGACAGAGAGAGGGGGAGGGAGGGAGACAGAGAGAGTGGGGAGGGAGGGGGACAGAGAGAGGGGGGAGGGAGGGGGACAGAGAGCAGCAGGCAGAGAGAGAGAGAGAGAGAGAGACAGACAGACAGAGGATCAGACAGAGAGAGAGAGAAAGAGAGAGAGAGAGAGAGAGAGAGACAGACAGACAGACAGAGAGATATAGAGAGGCGGACAGACAGACACAGACAGAGAGAGAGAGAGAGAGAGAGGGAGGGGGGGAAAGAAAGAAAGAAAAGCGTGTATTTATACAGCATGTTGATGAGGGAAATGATGTACATGGACTTCCAAAAGGAATCTGATACAGTTGTCACGCGACAGACTTTTGTGCAAAGTTATAGCTCATGGAATAAAAGGCAAAGTAGCAACATGGATATGAAATTGGCCAAGGAGCAGGAAACAGAGTGTCGTGGTTAATGGATGTTTTTCAGGCTGCAGAAAGGTTTCTAGTGGAATTCCCCAGGGGTCAGTGTTGAGACCCTTGCTCTTCCTGAAATATTTTAATGACCTAGACCTTGGTTTTCAGGGAACAATTTCAATATTTGCAGGTGATACGAAGCTTGGGAGTGTTGTGAACGGCGAGGAGGATGGTGTGGGACTTCAAAAGGACGTAGACAAGTTAGTGGAGTGGGCAGACAGGTGGCAGATGAAGTTCAATGAGGAACAATGTAAAGTGATTCATTTTGGTAGGAAGAACATGGAGAGACAGTATAAAATAAAGGATACAACACTGAAGGGGGTGCAGCAGCAGATGGACCAGGGTCTATATATATGTGTATAAGTCATTGAAGGTAGGAGGACAGGTTGAGAGTCTGGTTAATAAAGCTTGCAGTATTCTGGGCTTTATTAATAGGGACATAGAGTACAAGAGCACGGAGGTTATGTTGAACTTTGCAAGACTAGTTCGGCCTCAGATGGAGAATTGCATCCAGTTCTCAGCGCCGCAGTTTAGGAAAGATGTGAAGGCACAGGAGAGATTCAGGAGAATGGTTCCAGGGATGAGGAACTTCAGTTGTGAAGATTGGAGAAGTTGGGACTGTTTTCCTTGGAGAAGGTCGAGAGGAGATTTGATAGAGGTGTTCAAAAACCACGGGGGGGTCTGGATAGAGTTGACCGGGAGAACCTGTTCCTACTTGTGAAAGGATCGAGAATGAGAGAGCACAGATTTAAAGTGATTGACAAAAGAAGCAAAAGCGACACGAGGAAAAGATTTTCATGCAACGAGCGGTTGGGGGTCTGCAATGCGCTGCCCGGGTGAGGTGGAGGCAGGTTCAATCGAGTCATTCAAAAGGGAATTGGACTGTTATCTGGAAAGGAAGAATGGGCAGGGTTACGGGGAGAAGGAAGGGGAGAGGCACTAGGTGAACCGCTCATTCAGAGAGCCAGGACAGACATGATGGGCCAAATGCCTCCTTCTGCACTGCACTGATTCTGTGGTTCCATGGTCAGAAAATGAGAGATAGAAGGAGAGAGAGACGAGGAAAAAGAAAGAAACTCAGGGGAAGAGAGAGTGGCGCATGTGTCATGAAAAAGTGCATGTTTTACACCATGGCAACAGTTTGTCAGTTCCGTAACATCTGCAGGCCATCAAGATCTGTTTAGATACTGTGCTGTTCAACAGAAAGAGACACTCAGTTCCGAGTTAAGCAATAACAGAAGTGCTCTGGCAAAGTAATAACAGCCTTGCTTGCTATTTCCCAAGTCTGCGCAGTTCACTGTGGCCCACCAGTAGTTTCGATCCAACAAGACTGCTCAACAAAGGAGCTGCTGTCAATGGTGGCCCTCTTCTCCCTGGCTCACACGCACTAGTTTAAACACAGCTGAAATGCAATTTATTATCGTCTTTGAACTTCAACTCAGCCGCCCTACAATGATCCCGTTGGATTTTCAGTGCTTAAATGCTGGCAGCTCTCAAGTGTGATCAAGGCTGCCTGTCCTTTTCTCTCCCCCTAAATGTAAAGACATATTGCCGCGCCGTGTAATAAGTTCCTTCCCAAAATGTTAAGATTCCTATTACCTACCTTAGTGCAGAGACATGATAGCCAACCACTGCCCTCCAGTCCCAGTCTGACATTGCAAGCTGGATACAGGTGGGACAGATGAGAGGCCACCCAAAAAGCACCCAAATTTAATGGAAATGGTGTCCTCTTTCTGTCTCAAAAACACTAATTCCAACTGGGATAAGATTACACTGGACTAAGGTTTGTAGACCTGCTACCTGCATGCATGAAACAAGGCAGTAGGCGTTTGCATATGCAACCACGGGAAATACTATAACCAGGCCCAACCCCGATCCAAATCTCCACATTCACTTGCCAGCAGGAATCTTTGAATAACAATCAAGAGCGGGTTCCTGGCTGATCTTAGATACATACATTCATCAACCGGCAGTGTTTCATCATTTGCAAACTACCATACAGACTGGGTCCTTTCCCCTCCCAAGGGGCTTTTGCTAATGGAAAGCCTAGCCTTTACTTGTTCTGTGTTTGGTTATGTGAGTCTATTTACTATTGATGCTCACTGTGCTCGGTTGGTTAAGCCTGGGTGTTGAATCAGAGAAAAGTAAACAAAGCTGTAGAAAAAGCTGGAGCATGGAGTAGACATTCTAAAACACTGAATAAAAACTGTTACACACATAGAAACGAGTGTCACCTCTGCATAGATCCAATATATAAAATATACAGTCGAAAGAATCTTCTCTGCTGCATATATAGACGGCTGCAATTCCTTTCAGAACACAGGTTCCCATCTGCAGTGACCAGGGTCTCTTCCTTTAGTGTCAGTGGGACTTGAGTAGGAGCAGCACTGAGTGGAAGGATGGATGCAGGGCAGTGGAATAGACGGCAACATAGAGGAAAAGGGCAAAGGGCGTAAGATAGGCATAGGAATAAACTGGGGAGCACTGTAGGGCTAAGGGCAAGATTTTCACCTCGCTGGCCAGGCCGGGGAGCGGCCACGAAACAGTCCATCGCCCGCTATCAGGGCCCCGACCGCGATTTCACTCTCGATGGCCAATTAACGGCCCAGCCAGCGTGAAACGTGCGCTAAGAGCCTGAGCGCTGCCGAGGTGGGGGTGGGGGCGGGAGGACCGCGAGTGCTGAAGTGTGCGCGTGCGCGAGGGTGGGGGTGCGCTCACTGAAAGCTCCTTGAAGGCACAGAGCTGCCTCAGAGAGCCGAAGGTTTTTACAAATGAAAAATGAAGATTTCACAAAATAATATAAGCATGTCCCCACCCGTGACTCAGTCACACGAAGGGGGACATGTTAAAAATTAGTTCAAAAAGGAAGTTGTTTTTTTTTTTAAAGTTCATTTTTGGGAATCTCATCCCGCCCGTGGATGAGGTTTCGCAAAAAATGTAAAGGCCGCTTGGCCTATTTAACCGCCCGCCAACCGTAAGGTTGGACTGGCAGCAAAAAAATTCTACTTAATGAGCTGCTGAAGGACCTTAATAGGCCTCTTAATTGTCAGCGGGTGTGCTGAGGACTCTCGCGCGTGCCCGCTGACCGACACGTCGGGCAAGTGCACAATGACGTCGGGATGCTCACCCGATGTCATCACGCACCATTTCACACTCGGGCGTGTCGGGCACACACTCACATGCCAAGCTGAATATCCTGGCCTAAGTGTTTCTGCAAAAGGGTCGGGGGGAGAGTTCAAGGGGTTACAATGTCCCCGTGAACTTTAAAAAAAAAATTATTTCATGGAAAGTCAACATCGCTGGCAAGGCCAGCATCTGTTGTCCTCAAAAAGCCACCTTCTCGAACCGCTGCTGTCCATCTGGTGCAGACACACCTACAGTGCTCTTCCGAGGAGAATTGGAAAGTTTGGGTAAACTCGGCAATTGTTGAGCAACTTTGGCCATCATAAAAATCCAAAATATGACAGTTTCTTTTTTTTCTCCATTCATTAGGTTTAAAAATGTAACATGGATATAATGCAGGGCTGTATTTAAGATTAACTGGGGGAGCAACATTTTCAATTACGTTCGGCAGCAAAACAAGTCTGCTGATCTGGAAAATAAGTCACTTGTTTGTTTTGCAAGTCAAAAATCTGCTTCGCTGATGCTCTTTTGTGGAAGTTGATGCTTTCGGGGCCTCACCCCTCCCTATTCTTTCTCCACTCTGGCAATTTGGTGCCACAGGATTGATCAGGGGAGAATTTCTCCGGCCTTCGGTAACGTGGGATTTAATCCCCTACGTCATCATAAAAATGACCTCCCTTCAGCATTTTGAGTCAACCAGCCCATTAAATCCCACCTCAGCTTCTGGGAGGCGAGATTCTGGCTTCATTCAACTTCCCCTCCAGGTATTCTCCCCTTCCTTATTTGAAGGAAGTGTTTAAGGCCTCCTTAACCCAAGTGTGAGTCCCAGCTAGAAACCCACAACGTCCCAGTCCCTGGGGTTAAACTGCATGAAGCAGCCCCCTCTCAGAGAGAAAAAAAAAGATCGGAAGGGAAAGGTATTAATGTGACCGCTCTTGCACACGCAAATGTGATCCAAAATTGCACCCAGATGCTTTCTGTATAGTACTTATTCTGTTTTGTATCACTCCAGTTGAAATATCTGGGTGGTTTGGGTCAAATTGCCCCAGTTACATTGTTCACATACACGTGTGCTGAATACACAACTTCCGCACATGCAGTTAGTGACATCCTCCAGTGACCCAGTGGACAGGGTAGCGCGTTGGTGAAAATGGAATGGGAGTTGACAGCTGTTCAGATGTTACTCTCTCCAGCACTTACAAACCAAAGCCAGGGGTTGAGAGCTTCAGGTCATTTAAACAAAGGGCTGCGGCTGACCATTGAAGGGAACCTCTGGGTGTAAGAGTTGTCATTAATCCATCATCTCTAATCACTCCCACCTCCCACTATTATCCAGCCTAGCAATTGACACTAATTTGTCCTCATCTTGTATCGCTCTAAATGTTTTTCAGGCATAATCGACATTTGAACGGGCAGACTCTATATCTGTACCGCTGGGTAGTTTTCACAGTTCAAGTGGGAACATTGTAAAAATTTCACACATCCAACATATGATTTAGTGCAAGTCTATGCCATTTACTGAAATTCTAGTAACAACACTGCCACAGTTCAGAATTACAGTTTGCATAAAAATCACAGTGGATGTAATCCATCTACCACAAACCGATTACTCAACTGTCTTCATTCTCATCATCCCATAACGAAATTGCAAAAGATGAAGGTTCTCTCGAGTCTCCAAGTCTGAGTGAGCGGCAGAATGGAATATAATGAGAGAGAGAGATTTTATTTTACCATGACAATGCTGTCACTCAACTGCTCTTGACATTCAAGATGAATTCGTACAAAAACTTGCTCTGCTCAGTTTGAGAATTATGTGCAGGCACAACAAGATAACTTTGACCACCAGCTTTGCTACAGGCATTGGAGAACAGGACTGGAAGTGTACAGGATGATAGGAATCCACCCTGGATCGGCCAATCGAGTGGGACTCCAGGCCCATATAAAATGCCTAATACCTCTGGAGTCACCAAATCACATAACACTGGGGGAGGCCATTTGGCCAACTTTAAAAGAGCTGTCCAATTACCCCCACTCCCCTGCTCTTTCTCCATCGCCCTGCAAATTTATCCTTTTGTAGTATTTATCCAATTCCATTTCAAACGTTACGACTGAATCTGCTTTCATCATCTTTTGCGGCAGTGCATTTCAGATTGTAACAATTTGCTGATTAAAACAAGTTCTTCTAAACCCCTCTGGCTTTTTTGCCAATTATCTTACATCTGCGTCCTCTGGTTACTGACCCTCCTGCCAGTTTAATATATTAAAAACCGATCATATAGTACACAGTTCCTGGAGGTGCCTCATCTAATACTTAGAACGTTTACCCTCTCACTTTTGTTAATAACATTCCTATTGCTAGAAAACAGTGTTAACCCAAGTCATCAAAGGCAACACCATAGGAAACCTGCCAGTTTAAATGTAATACCAGGAATGATTCAACCTTTGGCCTTGAAATTACACTGTGGACAATCTAACGCCTGGCGTTAGGCAGACACCTGAAACTCCCCTCTCTGCTAGCTTGCCTGAGGGATTACTCCGTATATTTTAAACCACATCTCCACCAGAATGCCTGGAAGAGATTCAGGCCAGCACACTAAAGGTTTGTGCACTAGTGAGATATCAGGACCAATTTTCTTTTAGACTCAGGCTGTGATGGTCTAAACTAATGCTCAGTTCCTCAGTTCTACAAGAAACAAACCCTGACGAAACCCACTATGGAGTGTGATGCCCATCATTCATGCACGTTGTACACTAATGACAGGGCAACGCACTTCAAATTAAACAAGGTCCCAGGGCTTAAACATGAGTCTATAACACAGGAGCTCTTAACTGCTTAACCTAAATCCTACTTCCTGAATCCTATCCTTAACCTCTTTTGATTAGTTTCTATTAATGTTCAAAGAGAACCTGCTTGCAGCAAAATCATTTTGGAATGTTAGCAATCTTTCACTGTTCTAAAACATTTGCATTGCTCAAATACCACAAGTTCTAACCTCTCGTAACTAAGGGTGGTACACTAAACTTCTGTAAAAACATTCCTGTGGCCTGAGGAATGCAATGTGCACACTGCTGTAGAATCTACAAGATGTAGTTGAGGAACTGTGAATTAAAAAGCAACCTTCATCGCTCCTTCTATATATGTTAATTCATCTAGTCTCTCAGCTCTGGTTTGCTTGCAGAGAAGCTCAAGGGAGGGTCAGGGCGACTCTGCTGTTCTTCCCACTGAGACAATGCAGTGTGCCATTTGTTTATCAACCATGTACACATACTCTGGTCCGGTTTCTTACCTTTCCCATTGAGCAGAGGTCACTTGGGTAGCATGTAGAAACAATGGGACGAAGCTTGTATCTTCTCTCTTTACCTCACCCCTCCAGCCCCCACCTTCCCAATACTGTAGAGCGCCTATTGGGGTGTAGCTTTTAATGTTGGTACAATGTGGAGTCAGGATGTAGAATGAATAGGGGACCACGTTAAATAATAACATGAATAGCAGCTCAATGAAAAACACCCAACCTTGAATCTTGCTGGAAAGAGAGGCATGTTGCTGAAGCTTTTCATCTTGCACTCATTGGGACAAATGCAAGAATACCAAATTTCAAACAATCACAACAATTTATACTACAGGAGGTTACCAACCAGTCAGCACCCTTTTCTCCTATCGTAAATTTCTACTCCTTGAAGTCACATCTCTGGTGATTACAAATGACATTTGCTGAAGGTTGTTTGAAATGACTCCCCAGCAGTCGCCATGTTAATTTCAGTTCTAAACAGCGATGAGCCCTCCACTTTGCTTTCTGTGTCGTGTTTTTGTTCAGTAATTTAAAGGGACCGACTTGTGCTTGGCTTGCGTGGGAAGCTCCAGCTTGTTGTGGCTTAGAGGGAACCTTGACTGCAATCCTCCTTTTATTCATTCATGAGATGTGGGCGTCACCAGTAGGGCCAGCTTCTATTTCCCATCCCTAATTGCCTTTGAGAAGAGGGTGGTGAGCCTTCACCTTGAACCACAACAGCCGATGTGGTGTACGCACACCCACCGTGCTGTTAGGGAGAGAGTTCCAGGATTTTGACCCAGCGACTGTGAAGGAACGGCGATATAGTTCCAAGTCAGGGTGGTGAGTGGCTCGGAGGAGAATTTGCAGGAGGTCGCAGGTTTGGGAGCCTTCGAAGTCCATGTTAGCGCACTTGAGGCTGTGCAGTATTTGGGGGGGGGTGGGGAGAAGAGAGGGGGTGTGGAAGAAGGGGCCTCAGCACCCTTGGATGAGAAAGACAAAAACATCCTCCTCTGCCTGCTATCCAATGACCTATGATGCAAGGTGCAGCTGTCTGGGCACAAGACAAGGCCAGAATCAGGCTCCATAAATCAGCCAACATTGCCTGTCTAAGGGTGGCGTGCTGATAATGCCGACTTGGGTGAAGTATCACAGACTGCCAGTTCCCAGGGTTCTCTCTTTACCAGAGCAGGAGAGGAAACTGGCAGGGGAAATAAATACTTTATTAATATAGAAAACCTGATGCTTTTCATTTGGTTGTATTGTATCAGCTTGATTTTTTTTTAAATCAGGACCTATTAAATATTAAATGCGGTCCACAGCTTGTCTGCCACTCCCACTCATTGGTATTGTTGGTGCTGCTCTTTGCAAAAGGTTTAAGTGCAGGTGGGTGGCATCCCCTGAGGGGGCTGGAGTGGCACCTCCAATGTTTTTAGGAGCTACCAGCTCTCCATTGAAGGATGCTGAGAAAAACTGTTCCCCCCCTCATCAGAGAAAACCTTCATCTAAAGGGGGTCACACATCTCTTAGAAATGTCTTGGGAGCACAGTGACAGGTACACAGGCAAACACAGTCACTGTTTTACACACTGCAGTGTCCCACAGTGTATTTGACAGGGTTGGTTGAGTGAATGTTAGTCAAGACATCTGCACGCCCTTCTTTCTGAACTGAGCATGGAAGTTTTAATATTTACCTGGATCATTATGACAGGTCAATGGGATCACTCCGCTCAGCTCCACACCCAATGCATTGCTGGCTGTTCCTTAGTCCAATACAAGCCAAAACTTACTCTAACAAAATAGGAAGATTGAAGCCACCCTACACACTCTTTCCAAAAACAAATGCACCTTGGTCTCAACTCTGGTCCCCTTGCTGGTTGTTTGTTCATTGCTGAACCACACCGTGCAACCCAAGGTGCCCCATTCGATTGTGTTTCAAACACCACATCCTATCAATCAATCAATCTTCAAGCCTACCTTATTCCACCTTTGCAACATAACTTGCTTCTGGCTTTACCTTCGTCCCACTTCATGTGTATTATCCCTAGACTTGACTTATGCCTGCATCGTGAGCTCAACCCTAAACAAACTCCAACTTAGAAAAACTCTACCACTCATAAGGAGTTCTTCACGAGGTCCCACTTGGGTATCTCCTCTGTTGGCACCAGATTCCACTGGCTCCTCATCTCTCAACTGCACCAAATTCTAGAACCCTCCACTGTTGTCCCAACTGCAAACCTCTGCAACTTCCCCCATCCGGCTCCATGTCCCAGTCTATACCTTCAGCTCTCACGCTCTGGTTTCCTGTTTCCTTCACTCCACTGTTATTGACAGGGCCCACAGCTCCCCCCTCAGAATCACTTGATCGAACTCCCTTCCTAAACTGTTCCAATACACCGCCCCCACTTTTTCCGGCTCTGATTTTTGGTACTCTCCTCGAACTCAGTCAACTGCTTCCTCCTTTCCCCCTCCCCCACTAAAAGCGCTATATAAATGCAAATGGTATTGGTCTTAACAATGGCCAGCCTTAGGGGGTTCAGCATTGGACTTGAGCATCGGCAGTCTGCAGCTCCAGCACCCCGTCAAACCCAAAGGCAGCAATGCAGAATGCGGAATCAGCATGACCCGCGTAAAGGAGACAGTGAATTCAGCAAGAGATTGCAGCTCTTTATAAAACAGCTATGAAAGTCTCAGTTAAGCAACACTTTGTTAGAATACTTGTGTATATTTCTGAAAGAGATCAGATAGAGCAGGTCAGCAGTATGGGAAAGGATAATTGGAATTATGGAGTAGTGACAACCTCACACTGCTTATTAGTTTGAACATCTACACTGCAATTTGCATAGATTAGTGAGTGAAAAATCAGTCATTGGTGTAATAAAACACAGTTCCTCAAAAGGCAATGCAGATAAAACTGTAGACACTGTACTGACAAAGGTGGAATATGATTAATTCATTCTTTAATTACATTAGAGGTTGCTGCTTAAGAGTTAACCATGGTATTCTCTTCTCCCAGAAGGATTGTGGGCTATTTGATACTGACCGATGACTGGATTGCTGGGGAACCACCAATAATGCTCGTGAGATGCAAGACCAGAAACATTTCTCGGTAATAAGTTGTGATTTGCGCCCAGGCTGTGTTTGGGAAACAATTGTGCAAAAATATCTGCTGAGATATTCATATTTCCTCTGTGTCAAGTGGTCTTTTATTGTCTATTGTGAGTTTAGAATGCAGCTTGGCCGAGTTCAGTTCCAAATTTTGACTTCAAAAGGAAACTTTAAAAGGGCAAGAGCTAGACTTTTGGTGGAGTTCCTTAGTCCGTCTGAAAAGCCTGAGCCCAGATCAAAAAGAGCAACTCTGGCAGCAGACCAGAGATGGCACTACGTACATGAAAGGTTGAAATTCCAAAGCTATGAGGGGGCATGGGAGGACAAAGACGGGCAGAAATTTGGCCAAAGTTGGTTTTATGTTGCTGCATAAAGCCATGCACACCGGAAGACTCCCCGCTTGGAAGGACCTTCAACTGGGTCAGCCCACGCTGCAGCTGGCCTACGCTGGGCAAGTAAACGCATGGTGCCAAGGGCTGGAAAGATTCCCAAGCAGTGATGTCACAACACCCCACCGCATACATGCACGGCAATTTCCCATCGCTGCTAATATCATTGTTTCTTACATTGCAGAGATGACACTTCTGAAGTATTCCATTGGCTGCAAAGCGGTTTGGGGAGTCAAGAGGTCATAAAACACATAGATATTGATACACATATATCTGGTCTTGAGATGAATACGAGGCTTTCTTTAAGAAGCCAGCTGGCCAAACTGTCTCAGCTAGTCAGCTCTCCTCAGCCTGCTTACGAAGGAGACCGGTTACATGACTAGGATGCAACATGGGAGAGCAGCTACACATTTCTGGCCATCTCCCGAGACTTGGTCTGCAATATAAAACCAGCTCACCTTCATTTGCAAAATCCACCTCAGGGTGTTGGGGGTGGGGGTGGCGTGGGTAGTTTGCAATCAGTGTTTGATTCCTCCCCGCAATGTTACCCAATCAGACTTCTCTGTTGCATTCGCAGTTACTGTTCAGGGCGTTTAGACTTCCTATGCTTAGAACTGATTGTTGGCTATCTGTGCCTGATCAATGGTTCCCCTGTAGTTTGAAATTCTTCCATGGGAAAGTGAAAGGTGATATCGTCCGGTAAACAGAGTTGCTGCAAACACTCGCCAACATCAGCCTGCGAGTCAGGACATGTGGGGAAGTCAGGAGGTTCACTGAGATTGAAACAACACGAAGATCACAAAAAAAAACTGGACACAGCGCATGAAACGAGACCACATTAATCAGCATTCAGAGTAGGTTCCTTGATTATTTATTCCCCTTACAATCCATGCAACATACATGGGAGGGGAATAAAAGTCTTCAGCATTATTAGCGGTAGGTCTTTGCCAAGTGCTTTAATTAACTGTGGTCTATTTCAGGCTTCAATTTGCAGGTTTCTTTCACAAAGCTCGACATGCTCGACAGAGTGAGACTCCACCATATTCAGCTAGGAACTACAGAAACATTTTCAAAGCACAGAGCTCTCAGATATTCCCGTTCACTCCCAACTAACAGGAATTCCCTCCCAAGCATTTCCTCACAAACTCATTTTGAATTTACCCAGCTAGCGCTCTGCACAAACACCCCATCTATTCACGCACGCACTCAACCTGACCATATCTGACAGGGCTTCCTTGTTTAACAGCGCCGCAGGATAAACTAATTTGCATTAAAAATGACTATTATTGTGGCAATTAATTGAGCTTCTTGGATTTACTGTGGCCCCTGTTAGCAACTCACTGCTTACTTACAAGTTACACCACATTAAATTGGCTGTTTATAGGCCTGGAGCATTCATTTAACACTCTGTGTATAGTACCTGTGTTGCACTAACAGTTGTTAGACCTGGTTTTGAAACCAACTGATTGTTATTGTGCCAATTAACTGCTAACCTATCTCCACACAAACCCTGCTTGAGGGCTGATTTTTGAAATTGTGTCAAATCCTGTGGAGATATTAAGAAGCACAAGGACGGCTAATGCACCATGACCAGTCACAGAGGATGCCATTTATGACTTTGACCAGGTCAGTGCTTGACGCTGACCACTATCCTGCACACAGATGGAAGAGATTTTAACAGGAAGTTTGGGTGAGATGGAGTGGGGAAGGAAAGATCGGTTTGAGAACATTAAGAAAGGGAAAACAGTGTTGCTGAAAAAGACATTTTGTCGAAGGTTTTTGTCTTGCACTCATCAGGACAATCATAAGAATACCAATGTCAAGGGAAGCAACAACTTTATACCGTATGAGGAGTGCTGGTCAGTTGGCAAGTGGACTCTGATTGGTAGAGGCATTACCACGGAGAATGCACCAGTTAATGGTGACTGCCAGTCAGGGAAGAGAGGTGAGAGATGGATGGAATTGCAATGGCAGATGGGAGAGGGAGTAGGCCAAATGACTGTGCAAAACCAGCCATAATTGTATCACTCACAGGCACGATAGTTTGGAGGAGCTATTGTGCCATCAGGAATTTAATGGAGAGGAGATGGATAGAGGAGGAGGGCACTTCGTGAGAGATATGAGCTTGGAGACAGTGATAGGGGTAGGGTTGCCAACTCTGATCGGACACATTCCTGGAGCTTTATCAAATGACCTGTCTCCAATGTTTTTTTGCTATAACTGAAAAATAAATTGCAAGTTGAAAAGCCTTGAAGAGGGTGGGGGCAGTGGAGAAGAGAGAGCTGGAAAAGGAACACTGACATAGTGGCTGGAAGAACGTGGAGAATTCAGGAATGGGTGAAGAGCTGGAGAGAGAAACACAGTCAGCCTTATAGAGAGTCTCAATCCTTACAGGAAAAAGCAGCAAGGGGAAAATGAGTTTAGTGAAGCAGTTTGTCAGGGAGAACCAGGAACCTTGATCCTGAATTGGTTGGAGGGAGTGAATCACAATTTGCGACAGAGTCCAGCCAGCACTGATGATCAGTAACAGAAGTTAAATCCTGCGGCGGAGACAAAGGAGGCAAGTTGAGGGGCGCCAGCTACACCATGACAGATTAGGGCAGAGGAGAGCAGAATTGGGAAGTGATTTGGAAACAACACAGAGGAAAGGTTCCTTCCCATAAAGATGGACAATGAGGTTAGTGTGGCTGGAGAATGGTAAGGGGTGTGGATTATAAGGGGTGGCCTTGCTGATCAAGACCTCTTTAGTGGGGATTTAGCCATGCTCAATGCGCTGATAGAGAGAAAAATACAAAGGGTTCTGGAAATTGGTTTCTCTGCAGTGATATTCGATGGTAGCTCATGGAAAACTCCATGCTTGCAATGGGAATGGGGTGGGTTATCCCTGTCCAAAGATCCGAATGGAGACAAAGTTCACTGCCTTTGGTATTTTCCCGAGGGATGTTCTGATTGAAGCTTTGTGCAAGGAAGGAGCGAGAAAACGTCAGCCCTGTGGCTGACACGCAAAACCTGCATATCTGGGCTCAGGGACATTTAATCTACATTAACATAGAGAAAGTGAACAATCTGGGGGCTAGGGGCAAGGAAGATCCAAAGTGAAATTTCAGCTCTGATTGCAATGAGGCGACGGCAGGGCTAGTGGCACAGAAGATTGATAGGAGTTGGAGGATCAGCAAAATAAACCCATACGGGATGGAGAAAAATCACCACCAACTTGGCCAAGGCAATTTTCACAGAAATGTGATTAGTAGCTCCCCCAATGGTGGGGCTGGTAACTGCACCATCCTGTGTGGTACTGATAGCGCCCACACACACACACACACATACCATGTCGATCCAGGTTCAATCTCCGATTTGCGCTGAGTTAGTCGATCTCAGCCGAGATGGAGCACAGCTATTGATTCCCCTGTGGCCCTGGGTTACTGCTCCCAATGTTTGGGTTACTGACAAGCATGAGCCATGTGTTTAGGAAGGTGTGACCGCTGATGGAATTGTATCCAGCAAAACTCGCTGCCTTTCTAATTTCCTCTCTGGCTAAAACAAAGAGTAAATTAACAGAAAGTTTGACAGTTCTATGTGAACTATGTCATAGGTTACACGTTGCCATCAGAGTTAAACATGCAACATGCTCGATCCTTAAACTTCATTTGGATGGAATCAAACAAACAGCCAAAATGAATAATGCTTACCACACTGAAACAGGAAGTTAAAAGCACAGACACCAGTCGGGTTAATGGGCTATCAAGGTGCTGCCTGCCATCTCAAGCCTGTACTTGTACAAGCAATCGTTAGTGGCAAAACAGAGGCAAAACCGGGAGTAAATATTGCGTCATGTAAGCTATTCATCCCGAAGTAAGCCAGGTTAGGTCAGTGGTATTCCCAGAGATCTCTCACGCACTCGGTTGCACAAAGATCATCATTTAACAGACGCTGGGGTGAGGTATGGCCTTTCCTCCACACTGTTGCACCAGATGGGGGAACACAACAGGCTCATTTATGAAGCAAAGGACAGTAAATGCTGGGAAAACTCAGCAGCATCTGTGGAGAGAGAAAGAGGGTTAACATTTCTGAGTTCTTCAACTCAAAAACGTTAACTCTTGTTTCTCTCTCCACAGATGCTGCTGAGTTTTTCCAGCATTTTCTGTTTTTATTTCAGATTTCCAGCACCCGCAGTATTTTGCTTTTATTTTAGTACATTTATGGAGGATCTGTAACCGTGCTTTATCTTCCCTTTCAGGCCAATCATGTTCCACACCCCCCACTGCCCCTACCCCATGTTCAAACTCAAGGTAGATGCTGATTCAAGTGATTGTCAGTAGCCACCAGAATCTTAGTTAATGGCAGCAGGCACGTGGTGGTCAGTAATAATTGAGAGGGGAGAAGGCAGAGGAGGCCACATTCTGGCTTTCACAATGACCGTTGATCCATAGTGGCACAAAATCCCCCAATATCCTCTACCAGATGTGAGAAGACAAGCAATGGACCTGTCTCCCAAACGAGAGCCACAAGCCTTCTCACCCCATTTATATTTATTAGGCTGCCTGTCCTCTCCCTACCGGTTGCCTGTCACCTTCATCGAATAGTTATTCTTCCCCCATTTCACACTAGTGCGCCACAACATGCCATGAGATTTCAGATCCTGCTCACTGAGTGATGTGCTGCAGTAGCAGCTATCAAATAGGAAACCGCATCACTGCTCAGAGTGTAAGGTGCTTCATGCCGTCTATCTTACGGGCACATTAAGCTGATCCACTGGGGTCACAGGAGGGTATTCACACAAGTCACGCAAGTACATGAGATATTAAAAAGGCATCAAGTTCGCTTTCTTAAAAAATACACACAGCTACTCCTCCTCCCAGAGATGAGGAGAAACTTCTTTAGCCAGAGAGTGGTGAATCTACGGAATTCATTGCCACAGAAGGCTGTGGAGGCCAGGTCATTGAGTGTATTTAAGACCGAGATAGATAGGTTCTTGATTGGTAAGGGGATCAAAGGTTACGGGGAGAAGGCGGGAGAATGGGGTTGAGATACTTATCAGCCGTGATTGAATGGCGGAGCAGACTCGATGGGCCGAATGGCCTAATTTCTGCTCCTACGTCTTATGGTCTCCCAGTATCGAGCACTGGCAGCATTCACTTTATAGATCGGGGATAGCATACATGAAGGCCATTCAGCCCACTGTGCCTGTGCTGGCTTTCTGGAAGAGCAAACCCCAAAGCTGGAGTGAAATCAGCAGTGGTTGAAAATCAGTTAATTCCACTGATGATCGGCAATTGTGACCTGCCCTTTGATCAAATTGGCTTTGGGGGATTTGAAGGGCACCAATCATGAGGACCACTGGTTCACTAGAGTCATAGAATAGCATAGCATGGGAGGTGGCCATTTGGCCCATCAAGGCAGTGCCAGCTCTTTTGAAGAGTAATCCTGGTAGCCCCCACCGCTATTCATTCCCCAGATCCCTGCAACGTTCTTTGAGCGTTTATCCGACTCCCTTTTTGCAAGTCCATTAAGATGGGGTTCAGGGGTTTGGTGAACACATCCTGGAGAGTCTGACGGTCTTTCTGGGAAAGGCACAAAGCAGCAGTTCTGGTCGTCGCCCCTGGTATTGTGGGAGTTTCTCTGGATTAGGTCGTTGCAGACCAGGCCATTTGGGAGGATGGAAGAGGAACAAGTGAGTTTCCCCACTGCTGCGTTTACCGAAAGACCGCAGGCAAGTGGAAAAACTCTGATGGGAGTCAGCAAATGAGGGTGGATTTTTCCCCCATCCTTGTATTGGATCACCCGAGTGCAGCAGGCATTGAAGGCGAGTCAGGGAAAATCGCAGGCCCGAAATGGGGCCCATCCAAATTTCCCACCACTTAAATTTATGGATTCAAAGATGGGAGCAGCGCAGTCACAAATGAAGTGATCCTTTTCCACATGCAATCCACGCATCTCAACCAATCAACGAGAAATTAGGAACAAGAATCTGCCATTCAATTAGATGATGGCTGATTTTCACCTCAGTTCCATTTTCCCAACTTACCTCCACACCCCTCGATGTCCTTAAGTAACAAAAAGCTATTTATCTCAGTCTTTAAGTCCCGATTGACCCAGCAGTCAGTCTGCTGGGGCAGAGAGTTCCAGATCTCGATGAGCTTTCATCTGAGAAAATGCTCTATGCTTTCACTCCCTGAATGGCCCAACTCAAGTGCTAAGGTTATGCCCCCCCCGCCTTTTCTCGATTCCTCCACCAGAAGAAATGAGTTGCTCTGTCTCTAACCCATCAAAATCTCCCCCCTATATCTTCATACAATAGAAATAAAGAATGGCTTTGGCAGAGTAGCAACAAACAGGAAGACAGTCACACACACCAGACAGCATTCCAGCAGAGGCTGACTGAAGGCCTTGACCTGTGACTTTGTGCTTAATCAAACCGGCTCTTGAATTACAACCTAACTACACTCTCACTTGTACATTACTGTTCAATTTTGTTGGCAACAGGGTTGATGCTTATACTTGTGTAAAAAAAAAACATAAAATCATTCACGATTGTAAGGTAACACAATGGTCAAAAGCAATGCCTGGTATACTATAAGCTGTCTGGTGCACTTAACCTTCCCTTTGTTCAGTAAATGACCGGGATTTGCAAAGAGATATGTAGCCGTTGGAACTCTCCAATGTCTACAACAGGAAGATCTCACCCACTGGCTCCACCCACAGATTCTTCCATAGCGTAGACTCCTCCCTATAGTTTTACCAGCTAAATGCCGGAATGTAATCACATAATGGGACCCACAGGATTAATCAACACCTCGGCGCAGAATCTGCAACGTCAGTCAACCTTTCAAGAAAGTTAAAATGAGCCAATAAAGTTTTTTTGGTTTTACCAAGAATTCACAAAAACGGAATGACTGCAGATCTGGCCTGGCGATGTATCACATCAACTAGTTTCCCATGGAACTGACCATTTCCAATTGGAAACTGTGCACTGGAACATTTTATAAATTTAAACAGCAGCTCAATATTTTCCAATAGTTGTTTGAACTGACTAAAATATCGACTGATCAACTCAGCAGTTACGTTTGAAGAGGCAAATTCTATTTCTGCCCATTAGGCTACTCTGAGCGCCAATTACAGCATCTTTTTGAACACCTCGCCGCATAAAAGCTTTGCTGGCTGCAAAAAATGGTTAAGATTCTACTGGAGCTCGCCGACTAAGGAAATAAAGAATTCAGAAGTCCAAACCCTTACTGCCCTTGCATCTATAAATTGGCAAACGATGTCAACCTTTTTTTGTACATAAAACGAATGGTCCAACATGGATATCCCATAAACGCTGGATTCCATAAATGTACAGCAATGATCTCCCACCACTAGGTGTCACTACTGTACCATGTAATGAAAGAAGGGCTAGCGACACCTTATGGTGAAAGTCAGTCTTGAAGCTAAATTACAGTGTCAGTCAATGAGCAACCTGGTTCATTACGCCATTAATTATTGATTTCTTATCCATCCCAAGCATAGGGAAAATTTTGATCAGTAATTTTTTTTTGCTATTCTTGTCATCACCATCTTTCATTTAACCTCATTAACGCGTTCATCCACTCCTTTCTTCCTCATATGCGTATCTAGCTTTCCCTTGACTGCATCTACGTTAGTCACCTCAACTACACCCTGTAGTAGCGATTTCCATATTTGAATCACTCTCTGGCGAAAGATGCTTCTCCTGAACTTCCTATTGGATTTGTTGGTGACTATCTTATATATATATGGCCACCAGTTCTAGACTTGCCTGCAAGTGGAAATAGCTTCTTTACCTCGACACCATCAAACCTTTTCATTGAGTTGCTAGGATACAAAAAAATGTTAAAATTTATGCTGGTAAGAAAAGTTGCTTTTTCTAGAATCCTTATTCACATCAACCTGAACTTTTAATCCACTGTCCGTGGTCGTGACTCACTGGGGATAGTGAGTCACTGTAATATCAAGCCTCCCGAACCATGGCAAATGTGAAACGTTTGGTCAAACCACCAGATTGCCCCAATTCTACCTAACTGTTTAATTTAGGTTAAAGCAAAATACTGCAGGTGCTGTAAATCTGAAACAAAAACCAGAAAATGCTGGAAAAACTCAGCAGGTCTAGCAGCACCTGTGGACAGAGAAACAGAGTTAACGTCTCGAGTCTGTATGACCCTTCCCCAGAGCAGGGCCCTTCAGAGCCCTTCTTCAGGTTAACAGGATACGAGCACCAGGTTTATAAATTTAATAAGTAAATAACTGTTTATTGAACAAACTGTCATTAACCAGTGGCAAAAAGAAAGAAATATGAACTGCTAACTTCTAACACTATAACCTAAACTCTACCCCCTTCTTAAATCCCTGTACACACACAAGAGACATGAGACACACAAAATCATGGATTTTAAGGGTGGGATAAAACAGTTCAATAGCACCAATCCAGAGTGCAGGATTCGATGGGTTGATTTTGATTGATGTCTTCCAAATTCCTCTTGGTTTTTGTTGATGACACGAGATGGTCTTCCAGCACTTTCGGTATTTAGTTCACTGGTTGAAACTTGCTTTTCAATGTCCCCTTTTCCTTTTTACAGGGTTATAGAGATATGAGGAAAAGAGATTTTAGATGTTTTCTCTTTGCAGGCCAAGAGCTTTCTGCTGCATTGCTACCACACAAAACCCTGGTCAGGAGCCGATTAAAATGCTGTTGTCAGGCAGCTCCCTTGGTCCAGGACTCCTTTCTGGCACCATCCTGTCTTTCATGGCACACCCTGTTCCAGTACTGCAACATTGTATGTATCTCTCATCCTGTTCTAATGGGCATGTCTTTCAACCTGCAGCCATTGTAATGTTAATACACAGTCCAAGAAAAAATAAAAAGATATGTTCCTTACACCATAAACACAATTCTTTCTCGCAATAAATAATCCTATATTTGATGCAAAACTGTAATCAAGTAAGAATCTATAACATGCAAAAGCAAATAGTTATACTGAAAATATAGTGGGACGTGAGTTTGCAACTTAAGCTGTGGGGGCAACCCTCAATTTCCCTGGACTTCAAGAATGGCATATAATGCATCCATCTGAGTTCCTGAATACTTCAATCACAGACAGTTGACATATATGCTGAAATGCCACCGGGCCATTCTCTTTACTGATGCTGCAGGGATAAAGTGTACAGGCCCACTAACTGTGGTCAGGCAACACAAATTGGCCTCAATGGTCCCTGGGCTAAAGTGGGACGGGGAGGAAAAAGGAAAAATAACAAGATTTTCCAATCTTGATCATCGTAGCAAGCGACCATCGCCCAAAGTACATGAGTAAACATCTAGTGAGTGGAAAAAAAAATTGCTACAGTGATAGAGTCAAGGCTCACAATGAAGAGTGGCCACTTGGCCAAGATATCAAAGGGCAGTTGGCGCCTGTCAAACAGCGGGAGTGAACACGTTGGGTGGGAGTGGAGATAATCTGCAAACAGCAGAACTCTGGGACTGGTCATTGCTCCTCAGTCCAAGGCCTGTGTTTTTTTAAATTGCTGTCAATCCAAAAACAGTCTTATTTACAAAGCCACAGGACGAGGTACTGCAGAAACCAGCAATGGATTAAAAGTACATACAGTTACTGGCGTACAGAGCAAGGGACTGATCAAAACCACATGTACTTGAAACAAAATATTTTTTCCATTTCGCTTACTGCTAAATAGTGAGCTACAGTTCATTAAAACCAACTTATCAATTTTATCTACTCTGTGTGATTAATTAACCTTTGGCTATGTGAACAAACCACCGAACTGAGTTCCGGATGTTATTAATTTGGTATTTCTGCTGTGAAGTTTTCTTGGGTGTTCCCGCTCTGCTTTCATTCATATCCACTCAGTTATCCTGTTCAGTAAATCTCCACCGTGCTGTTTCCATTTCTGGGCCTGCTGTCTCATCAGTAAATACAACCAGTGAATTTACACAACCCTGTTTGTTTACAGGGAATCTCCTGCGCTCAAAGTGAATGAGAGATTTAGCCCGCGTCAAATAATAAAGTACATCGTGTTTGACGTCATGACATCATCCATTGTTGGTCAGGCCCAATGTTAGGAACTTGTGCACATGTCAAATAAGCTCTGAGATGGTGTAAAGTGGAGCTTATGACAATTCCAGCAAAGACAATGCAAGATATTTCTTTAAACGTATCAGACCAAGTGTGGTTCTGCGCTTTCCTGGGTGTCACTTTAAAATTTGTTCCAGGATGAGGGCAATGCTGGCAAGGCCACACTCGCTCCCCATTCTGGGTTGGCTGAAAGTAGTGGTGGACCCTCTCCTTCAATCATTGCAGATCTTGTGTTGATGCTGTTCCAAGTCAAGACGGGGAGTGGTGGTGGTGTTCTCAATGTGTCTCGTTGTTCGTATCCTTGATTGCAGAGGTTCAACAGATGGGAAGTTGTCAAGAAGCTTGGCACCATCCAGGACAAGGCAGCCCGCTCGGTCGGCACCCCATCCACTGCCTCCAACATGTACTCCCCTCCATCACTGGAGCATCATATTTGCAGTGTGTACCACCTACAAAGATGAGCTGCAGCAACTCACCAAGGCTCCTTCAACAGCACCTTCCAAATCCACGATCTCTACCACCTAGAAGAACAAGGACAACAGGCACAAGGGAACACCATCACTTCCCCTTTAAGTAACACACCACCCTGACTTGGGACTATAATCACCATTTGCTCGATGGGTCAAAATCCTGAAACTCTTTACTTAACAGCACTGGGGGAAGTAACTTCACCACATGGACTGCAGCAGTTCAAGGCATTCATATCCTGTGAACGATTGAAGAGAAACAGTGCTATTGAAGTGCATACTGCAGGTAATGCATACAAGCAGTCACAACGTTCCAGTGATGGAGAAGTGGATGTTGACTTCAGTTGCAGGGGTGGGTGGTGGATGCCGATCAATTGAGTTCTGGACAGTGTTGAGTTGCTCAATATTGAGGTAGATGCACCTATCCAGATGAAAAGTGGACATTCTAGCAGATATTAGCAGATATTCTGCCTGGCTATGTGGAAAATTGCCCAGGTGTGTCCTGTACACAAAAAGCAGGACAAATCCAACCCAGTCAATTACCGCCCCAACAGTCTACTCTCGATCATCAGTAAAGTAATGGAAGGGGTCATCAACAGTGCTATCAAGCGGCACTTGCTTAGCAATAAACTGCTCACTGACGCTCAGTTTGGGTTCCACCAGGGCCACTTAGCTCCTGACCTCATTACAGCCTTGGTTCAAACATGGACAAAAGAGCTGAACTCCAGAGGTGAGGTGAGAGTGACTGCCCTTGACATCAAGGCAGCATTTGAGAGAGTGTGGCATCAAGGAGCCCTAGCAAAACTGGAGTTAATGGGAATCAGGGGGAAAACTCTCCTCTGGCTGGAGTCATACCTAGCACAAAGAAAGATGGTTGTGGTTGTTGGAGGTCAGTCATCCCAGTCCCAGGACATCACTGCATCAGTTCCTCAGGGTAGTGTCCTCGGCCCAACCATCTTCAGGTCATCAATGACCTTCCTTCCATCATAAGGTCAGAAGTGGGGATGTTCGCTGATGATTGCACAATGTTCAGCACCATTTGCGACTCCTTAGATACTGAAGCAGCTCATGTCCAAATGCAGCATCCAGCAGATGCAAATCCCGGACATTATCCAGGCTTGGGCTGACAAATGGCAAGTAACATTCACACCACACAAGTGTCAGGCAATGAACATCTCCAACAAGAGAGGATCCAACCATTGCCCCTTGATGTTCAATGGCATTACCATCATTATCAACATCCTTGGGGTTACCATTGGCCAGAAACTGAACTGGACTAGCCATATAAATACTGAGGTTACAAAAGCAGGTCAGAGGCTAGGAATCATACGATGAGTAACTCACCTCCTGACTCCCCAAAGCCTGTCCACCATCTACAAGGCACAAGTCAGGAGTGTGATGGGATACTCACCATTTGCCTGGATGAGTGTAGCTCCCACAACACTCTAGAAGCTTGACACCGCCCAGGACAAAGCAGCCCCGCTTGATTGGCACCTCAGCCACAAACATTCACTCCCTCCACCACCGATGCACAGTGGCAGCAGTGTGTGCCATCTACAAGATGCACTGCCGGAATTCACCAAGGCTCCTTCAGCAGCACCTTCCAAACCCACAACCACTACCATCTAGAAGGACAAGGGCAGCAGGTAGATGGGAACACCACCACCTGGAAGTTCCCCTCCAAGTCACTCACCATTCTGACTTGGAAATATATCGATGTTCCTTCACTGTCGCTGGATCAAAATCCTGGAACTCCCCTCTCAACAGCACTGTGGGTGTACCTACACCACATGGACTGCAGCAGTTCAAGAAGGCAGCTCACCACCACCTTCTCAAGGGCAATTAGGGATGGGCAATAAATGCTGGCCCAGCCAGCGAAGCCCACACCCCGTGAATGAATAACAAAAATCTTGACTTATGTTGTGCCAGATAGGCTTGCAAGTGAGACATCTCACCCTAAAAATATAGCCGCTTTATTGATATAGCTGCTCCAACTCAGTTTCTTGGCAATGGTCAGAGCTGCCAGACCTCCAAGCCATCATATAGTTCTCGACAACTCCATTCACCAACAGGGCATGAATAGAACAGGAAACACAGAAGTATCAATTTTATTTTTCCAGAGCCAATATGTACCAAACATTCCCTTTGAAAACATGGAACTGACAGGATTGAAGGTTACAGATGATGAAATACTTTCAGGAAATATGCTGTTAGGACAACAGAAGTCATCTGCGGAATACAGCCAGTCTGCTTTACAACTTGGGGGTTATGTTACAGGACTTCTATATCACTTCATTACATCTCCCAGAAACATCGGTGTTCCTCAGTGCCCTGGGTGTCACCCTTTTGCACGTCTCCCTCATGGCCGGTCATTGTCTGGGTGAACAGTAGCTTGTTCAGAAGCCAAAACAACGCAAGTTGCACACGGGCGGTAGAAAGCAGGGGCTCGATGGGCTGAATGGTCTTCCCGGGGTCTAATGTTTTATGGTCCCCACATCCCTCTGCCTTCACTCCAGACTCTTTTCCATTTCCACTCCCTCCTCCCCACACCCCCACCACCCAGGGAAGACCCCAGGCCTCTCACACACTGTGCCCATCACTGGTTAACCCGGCAAGCCTTCAGGCTGGTGCTCATTCACTGCCAGCCTCCAGAAAGTCAAGCGGCGACCCTCCTGCCACTATGCTTCCCAGCACTTCCAACAGCCTCCCTTTCAAGAGGTTGCACGCAAATCCTTTCATAATGCTCCGAGTGGCTCTCTGCCAACCTGTTTGATTTTCCCCTTCCAAATATTTTACACGAATTAACTTCATTATTGCTGTTGGAAAAAGAATTTTTCAAAAAAACAATTTTTTTCCCCGTCTTTTTGGATAGGCTCGGGCTGCAGCTGCAGTGTTCACTGAATGGTACAGCTGCCCATTATTTTCCACCATTTGAAAGCCTGTGACGTGATTTGGTAAGTGCCAAATGTGGTTCACCATCGTGAAATAATGCGCCTCCACTAACAAAGGGAATGTCTCTAAAGCAGAGAACTGTGGCTTCCCCACCCCACAGTCAGATATTCAAAATTGATTTGCCCTCTTGTTTAAAGAAAAAATGAACTCTCAACATTTTTTTTTTTTGCACAAGAAGCAACACATTTAAAAACAAAATTGAGCTTGACAAATATTAACACACTGCAGGCCTTGCACAGCTTGTCACTTTCTACAAACAGGCCTTTACACATAAGAAATTCCCATGGTTAAACTTCAAAGATCGCGCAGACTGGTGTCACAGTGAGTGCCCTGCATCTAGATGAGCTTAAAGGGGCTGTGTTGTTAGGAGACTTCTTTCAGGTTGAATGCACCATTCAAAACCAGAAAGGAAACAAGGGGCTCATTCGGGAGTGGGAGGGAAGGAGGGAGAGTGTACAAGAGGGGAGGGGGGGAAGGAAGAGGGATGCGTAGATTTTTTTTCCCAATGGCAAAATCAATTTGGGAGAGTGGGATTAAAAATGGAAAGGAGAGTGGAGGGGTGGGGTGGGGTGGGGTTGGGTCGAAAGAGAGAATACTCTTGAAATGAAACAGTTAATGCGGGAGAAAGGAAGACAGACAAATCATTAGCCAATGATTTAGGCTTAATTAGTAAAGCCTTTGTTGTGGTTAAAAGCTACTGGATGGCCTACCAGTTCTGTGGGCAGGCGGGAGTGACTCAGATCATTTCAGCAGTTTGAAAGCGACAGGTCTGGCCCTAATCTGGGAAAGAAAACAAAATACTTTCCCACCCCCCACCCCGAACTCAGCAACTTGTGCTCAGCAATGTCATTACAAACCTGTCACTGCCCCAGAATGAAAAAACAGATTATGCACACACAATATTATTTGCATTTTAATGACATCGTTTTTTTAAAAAAAAAATATAATCTTCCTACACACAAAACAGCAGCAGATGGCACACTCAACATGAAGAGTAGAGTTTATAGAGAGACACCAGCCTCACGAACCCTCCCCAAATGTTGCTTTCTGGCCTTAACGCAGGCCACAAAAGCAAGTGGGCAATCAGGTTGCTGGTTTTTTTCACGTGCATTTCACTGTATTTAAGAGTATTCTGTACTTGAAATATGATTGTCTTGATGAGTGTCAGCCGATATTACTTGCAATGGAGCCTGCTGATCTATATTATGGGTATGGACTGCTGTTCCTGTGCTGGAGCTCCACGCATCATTCAAACAAACCACAGCAGGAGCAGACTAGTGGGTTCTTCTCCAGGCTACTGTACTTCATTATGGCTTCACTTCTACAAAATCCAAAATTGCTTCAGGATTTGCCACAATTGTTTTCCTTTATTCTTTCATGGGATTTGGGTGTCGCTGGCAAGGCCAGCATTTGTTGCCCACCCCTAATTGCCCTTGAGCTGAGTGGCTTGCTAGGCCATTTCAGAGGGCAGTTAAGAGTCAACCACATTGCTGTGGGTCTGGAGTCACAAGTAGGTCAGACAGGGTAAGGATGGCAGATTTCCTTCCCTAAAAAGGACATTAGTGAAGCTGATGGGTTTTAAAAACTGGTTATTGTGGTCTAGACTAGATTTAGATTCCAGATTTATTAATTGAATTTAAGTTCCACCAGCTGCTGTGGTTGGATTTGAACCCACGGTCCCCAGGACGTTAGTCTGGGTCTCTGGCATACTAGGCTAGTGACATTACCACTGCACCACCGTCTCCCCACCTACATGGGAGGCACTTGACTCAGCTGCAGACAAGTGATGCTCCCATTCAGAGCTCGCAAGCCTCTATCTCCTGGTAGCACAACACACCCTGGGGAATCCAAATATCCCCAGGCACTTACAAGAACCGGAGTCAGAGCAGTGGGGGGTCTGGAAAATACTTTTGAACACTAGGTGAGGGGAGAGCCAATATATTGACTTAAGATTAGCATTCCTCTTGCCCAGTGGCTCAATTCATCATGGGAGGGTTTCCCACAATTGCCCCCTGCTGCAAGTTAGCCAGTGCCAGCTGCTAGAGCAGTGAGGATACTGTATTCTCCAAGGTGCCCTTGGGTTAGGGAAAAGAGAGATGGGGTTTCTGTTTCCTCACTCCTATCCATCCGCCTGAAGGAAAGTGCAGATGGATAGATATCAGGAATGGTTAATATTGGATCAGCTGGGGAGCCCTCCTGCTGCTCCCTGCCCACCAAACCCATGCTGCCTGTTAACATCCTTCTGGCTCAGAGCTGAAAAGCAGCCACTGAGGCAAGACACTGAAGAGCTGCCCCCATTCGCCGAGCTGCACCACAGCAAGAGTCACTGCTTTTTTAGAAAGCAGGGAGGAGGAAATTGGGGCGAGGGAGGGGAGGGGCGATTTTTTTTTCTCCAGGATGTCAAGAACAACTATTGTCCAACCAGGGGACACAGGAAAACAGCAGCAACTTGCACCTTTAGTGTAGCGCCTTTAGTAAGGCAAAAAGCTCCCAAGGTGCCGCACAGGAGGGTAACCATACCAGATGTGACACCAAGTCAAAGCAGGAAACCTTAGGGCTGGCGATCAAAAGCTTGGCCAGTGGTAGACTTCAACCAACAGCATGAGTCCCAGTAGCAATACACGATCTTTAAAGATTGCACAAGCCTTAAAATCTCTTGCATTCCAGCCACTGGTACTTGGAATTCCTCCAAAGGAAACATGGGAGCCAGGAAATTACCAACAGGATATTTTGTGGGGATTAACCCATGCCGTCAGAACTGTAATCTCACTGGCTCTGTACAGCAGAGGCAGAGATGGTGGTCGCTAGTCCATGCACCGGAGGTGCCACAGTTCTACAGACGTGGCCAGCTGGTCAGATGGGCAATATGTGGGAAAGGAGCTGAATCATGGCGAGAGGGAGTGGGGTCTCACCAAAGAATCGTGGCGACCTAACTCTAACCCCATCAAATATTGTATTGTTAAAAAGATTTTAACCAGTGTTTAGCAAAACTTGTAGAACTTCACAAAACACAAATTTTATATACCGGGGTCCAGATGCTTAAAGGGTCTCTGTTGCCACCTTTTGATATTTTTTCTGGGAAGTTCGTTGCCTGGAAGCGCCAGTTTGGAAGCACCATTCTGTCATCCACAAGGAAGACATCTTCACAACAGCAGACTTAATATCCAATGACATCTAATCTTTTGCGTCTCTTGAAATGTTAACCTATCTTTCTCATATCAGATGATGAGCCTGTGTGTTTTCCCGTGTCGAGATCGATTTTCAGCCTTTGGGGTTCATAAAACAAATCCTTATACCCACTACGGGTTTGGGCTCCTACCATAGGAAATAAATATTTGTCATGGAAATAATCGGGGCACCTATGAGAGGCGGGGAGGTTGGTTGTACACTGATGCCTTCACAGCCTTGAGCCATTAATCGGAGCTTTCAATGCAGCGGGGAACAGTCCTTTACTTCAAAACCAATCAATAAATCTATCGATTTCCTGAATTTGGCAAGCCAAACAGGACATGTACGCAGACTGTACGAAACCCTCAGCGGCATCTCCACATAACCTCAGTTCAACACAAAATGTAAAGTAGTTTGGATTGAATTAGTACTGAAGGAGAGGCTGCATATTGTTGCTTGGTTAAGGCACTTCAATGGAGCTCTGCAAAATGAACACAATGTTTGTAGATGCCCTGTTCTAATTTTATTTTTCTCCTCCCTGAGGCATTCTCTCATGCTGGGGACAGCTCCATCTGTCGCGTCTTATTTGGCCTTGGCAGTTAGCATTGACAGACTATTTGGCTGTAGACTATAGGATGGTCTTGGTATTACCTGATAAAACAAACATGCATGCACACATTGCAGCAAAGATCACGGGGCAATATTCAGGAGCAGGCATCTCGGTTTGATTTTTCCTTTCCCTAGTCCTTCGGGCAATTTTAACACCTGACCATTCAGATCCAACTTGGGACCTGCATGTTAAATGAGGCTCATTACCGGACTGCACAAAAACCACAAGAATATCAAGACTTATTCTCATTTTAATTGAACCATCTCACTAGTAATTAGAAAGATTGGGAATTCTGCTCTTGTGTTATAACCATTGTCGAACATTAAAGGCCAAATCAATAAAGACAATAGCCTCCTCTTCATTCTACCCTTACAGGTAGTAAGGTGACACAGTGGATATATATTGAAGAAAGGGAGGATTTGCATTTCTAACACACTTTTCATGGGCTCAGGATATCTCAAAGTGCAATTAACTCCTATTAAAGTGCAGGCACCTTTGCAACATAGAAAATACAGCACACAGCAAGCTCCCACACATAGCAATACAATAATAAATGTGGTGCAATGTTTTTATTAATGTTGCTGTCTGTTAAATTTTGGCCAGGACATTGCGGGGAGAATGTCCCTGCTCTCCTTCAGATAGTATCATGAGATTTTCTACATCCACCTGAGGGGGCAGACGGGTCCTCGGTTTAACATTTTGTTTGTAAGCTCCGACAATGCAGCACACCCTCAGTACTGCACTGGACTGTCAGCCTGGATTCTGCGATCAAATCCCTGGAGTGGGTCTTGAACGCACAAGCTTCTGACTCAGAACCAAGTGCGCTACCCACTGAGCCACAACGGGCAGTGAAAATCACGCCCACTAACAGGAGGAGTCAGAATGCTAAAAATAAAAGGTGACTGCGTTCTTTATAAATTATTGACTATACTAAAAGCTCGGCGCAAATGAGACGAGCTTACTACTTCTTTGTTCTCAATTTATTTCCACAATAATATCCTCATAGACTCATCCTCAAAAACATGAACACAGAGCAGCTGAAATTAATCTCAAACTTGCTGGTTCCCAAAAAGCAAGATTCAGGATGTTTTCAGTAACCTGTCCAATATGCTGTACAGACAGTGAGAGCTCAGTGAGACTCAAATGCAGCTAACAATTTAGGCCAATGTTAAAGCAAACAGTTAGATACCAACGTGAAACAAATACACAGGCAGAGGCGCGCGCACACACAGGCGGAAGCACACAAAGTGATAGTTTAATCATTTACAAATGTAAAACCAGCTGAAGTGTAGCATTAATCACCAAGAGTGAAAGACACTGGGTTTCTTGTCAACCTTACAAGAGGAGAAAACAAATAGGCTAACAATAATGCAACTCACTTAGACAAAAGTCACCTGAAATATGAAATAGATGAGACACAAACAGCAAGACCATCTCCTCTCATAATGAAGCTCATTAAAGCCTCGAAATGGTTTGCCACTGCCAACTTAATGGTGGACTCTAAACAAATCCAATTAACCATGAAAGAATTGCTGACTCAATGGCTGAACTTAGGGCTCCTGATAATTCAAGCAGGGATCTGAAGTTCAGACTCTGCTTTTTTTAAAAAAAAATTTAATTCATGGGATGTGGGCTTCGCTGGCTGGGCCAGCATTTATTGCTCAGCGTAAGCATCAAGCAGCATAACAGCAGTAGAATTAAAATTATAATTAAACAGAGAAGTAGTAGTGAGGCCATTGAGCATAAAGTGATTTTAAAGCCATCAGCTGGCAAAATAGGCGGTGGGGTAAATAGGGGGTAAAGGGCAGGAAGCAGGAGAAAGTGCCTAAGCAGAAGAAGGAAGAAAAAAAGACTGCTTGTTAACAGATTTTGACGCGTCCATTCCTGAGGCACTGCTAACAATCAATAGCACTCATTCTGGCAATAACAGTCTTCTGGAAAACACTCCTCCTTTAAAAGGGGGTGGGGTGTGCACTGTTGAGGTCAATTCTTTAAAAACGAGAAAGGTTCTCCACACAAGTGTGCAAGCGATTTTAAAACCAGCCCAATGTTTATTGAACAGCATGGTTCAGTGACACTGCATAGAAACACTCAAGATTCTTGTTGGATCTTCACCATGTTTTAGAAGCAGAATGGTCAACACTCACCTAATGTAATGAGTGACATTTATGACCAAGGGTTGTAAACCTATTTAAAATCTGGGAGCGGTGGGGTTTTTTAAAAATATAAATACATAGGGGTGGAAGTTGGTAATATCTTAAACCTAAATCACAGAGTCTTATTCCCAAATGAGGGACAGTTTTTTTTTGGGATGGGGGGGTAGGGGGAGTGGCAGTGATGGGCCAGAATTACCGCACCATTACAGCCGCACAATTGAAAAATCGCCTCGTAGATGCACCAGTGACATCTGGGGGGGATGAGAGTAAATGGGGACAGGACAACAGAAGGTGGGTGGGCTACAGGAGCAACATGTGAATAGTGGAGGAGAAGCAGTATCCAGCCTCAATGCCTGAACTACTGTTAGGCACACCACAGCTCTCAAGGGGCTCGGTTTACAAAAGTGCCAACAAATCATGTGCTTTGTACTGAGCATCCAATGCTTAATAGTAGCCAGTTTGACAGTTGATTTGACTTCCATACATCCAGGTATAAGATGCAAACAAATTGGAATTTGGTCAAAATTTGTACAAATCAAGAATATAACACTTTTAAATGAGATGTACATACAAGCTGATTTAGTTATACTAACATAGAGTAACATGCTTCTCCATGTTCTCATTTTATTTCCCCCCCACCCCCCTCTTCTTTCCTTTTGAGGCCACCATGCCACTACTGCCCAGCTGTAAACACCAGAGATGGCCCACACTCTGTTCCGTACTAACACCACTCGAGCCAGGAACTGGGAGATGTGCAAGACTCAATGTGGGATATTTGAAGACCAGTTATGTTCTCTGCCCACAGAGGAAGTGCCTAGTCCCTGCTTGCAAACTAATTGTGTGGGTTATCACGCACACTGACACCAGGCCTCAAGGCCTCACTGTACTGTACCCGAATCAATATTTTAATTTTGTTGAAATATTAAAGCAGGCATCTCACACATCAAATGGTGGGAACACCCCAGAACCATATACCCAATACTAAGGGACAACCTTCTTTCTGTGACTTTGTTGGAGTGGGATAAATAAATTAGAATAAGTAGGTGATATCTTGGGCCCCAAGAGGCTTTTTAATTTAAAGTTACAAGGGAACTTTATCACTGCAAAAGCAGATATATACAACAGCCACCCAGAATTTTCACCTTAATGTTCCCAGGCATGACACAGGAGAGCTGGCAAACAAAATATGAGATTGTGCCACATAAGGAGATATTAGCACAGGTGACAATCAAAGGGGGAGGTTTCAAGGAGTGTCTGAAAAGAGAAAAGAGATGTAGACAGGTTCAGGGAAGGAATTCCAAAACCTAAGGCCTAGGCAGCTGAAGGCACAGCCGCCAATCGTGCATCAATGGAAATTGGGAACGCAGAAGAGGAGTACGGAGGTCTCCAAGGGTCACAGGACTGAAAGAGGTGCCAGAGGTAGAGGGGGGCAAGGTAGTGACAAAATTTTGAACACAAACGTGCTTCTAATTCTTCAGCAGTCTTGTATCAGTTTCTCAGGCAGATACCAGGCAGTTCTCACTGTCTCCCCCCAGATCGCGTAATGGATTGTTCCCTCCCCTCCCTATCTCTGCCACCCGAGTTTCATCTCTCATCCCCTCGCCTCATCCATCCCCAATAATGGATCTCAGCTTCCCACTCTCTGTCCCCTCCCAAGTGCTTGATAACGAGTTGCTTTTTAACATAACCTCCCCTCTCATTGTATTTGACAAACAAAACGCGAACTGAAATATTGATACAATTATAAGGCTCTTGGATACCGCTCCCCAAAGTACGAACAGAACTTAAGTACCTAAAGTTAACAGGTCCTAATTATCAAACACTTTAGTTATAGATACAGAAAGTTACTGAAGTATTGATAGGAATGAAACAGGAAAATCTTTTGGAACATGCTTGGTTTTTCAATCAATCATTCTTCTGTTGACATTAGCTATCACAAGACACCAGGTAAGTCATAAGACTACAGCCTGCCCACGAAATGCAACACGGAGGATGTTTCAACCTTATCTGCACAACTCATTAGATCTTAATGCAGTCCTAGAAAATTAAGCTTCATTATTTCCCGATTGTTAAAATTGCCAAGTTTAACTCTTCAGCAAACCAAGAATAATTTTTGTTTTATTTTTAATGATATTTTACACCAGCTATTACTTTGACCCCGCTTACTAAGTGGTTGTTAATTTGGTTTCCCAGGAAACATGCAAGTATTTTGCACTCATCTCAAAAGAATGCACTAGTGACCTCTCTACTCCCATTGCACCAATCACACACAGACACACAGGCACGGCCATCGTTGGACACTTCCTTGTATTCCTCCTCCACTTACCTTCCCATTTCCAACCCCACTCCCTTTTGCCTCCAGCAAAGGAACAAACTCTCCCCAAACTCACTCACAACAACACTTTCAAATTCCCAATCATTTAGTATTTGGCCCTCAATTCACCTCGATACTTGTACAGCTATCATCTTCATCACCATCTTTAATGTCCCTGCCCCCAGTAAAGCCCTTCCTCTCTCTTACCCTGGTCATTTCCCCTGGGGCAGCCCCCATGTCCACTTCTTTAAGTCCAAGGGACACAGATGTGAAAGTTTATGGTTACCAACTGGTTTAGCCATTCATTCAATTGCCATATCTGGTCAGACCACATAAAGGACTATCAGGTCCTGTTCTCCTCTGTCAAAACTGTTCATGACTCCACAATCATCTTGGAATGCAAAGGTAACCCTGGTTCCTTTTCTCCATTACCTTTTTGAAGTAAGGGTGAAGGGCATAGCAAGGGGACATTTAAGAAGACAGGTCTCAATCTTGGTGACAAAGAAGTTAAGATCAAAGCCACCCATTCAATGGTCTCTGCTGCATCCCTGTCTTTCCATGGCCAACAAAGCCAAAATACCCCTAACCACCCTCACCAGTTTACTCCTGCCCGAGACTTTAACTCTCACCTTTCTCCAGTTTTGGATGAGCTCAAGTTTGTCTTTCACTCCCCCCTACAAACTGTTCCTGTGCCAACGATTCCATCCCCCTTCCAGGCCACTCAATCTAAACTAGGCTGCCCACAATCTTGACATTCTATTTGGTCTTGAGATGAGCGTCCGATTTCACATCTGCTCCAATCACCAAGACTGTCAACTTCCACCTCCACAATAATCACCCATCTCCATCCCTACCTCAGCCTATCTGCTACCAAAACCCTCATCTTATTACTTCCAGTCTTGACTATTCCAATGCTCTCCTGGCTGACTTCCCATCTTCAACCGGCTGCACATTGGAGCTCATCAACAACTCTGTGACGCCTACCCTGCCTCAAAGCAATCCTGCTCACCCATCGTCCCTGTGCTAGCTGACCTACATCAACTGCCCGTCCAGTAATGCCTCAATCTTAAAATTCCACCCTCATGTTAAAATTTCTCCATGGACTTTCCCCCATCTCCATAACCCCTTTCTATTCTACAGCCCTCCAAGAACCAAGCTGCCCTCCGATTCTGTCCCCTTCTGCATCCCCGATTTCCATTGCCCTACTATTGGTGGCTACACCTTCAGCTGTCCAGACCCCAAGCACTGGAGCTCCCCACCCACCATCCCCGGCACCAAATTCTCTGCCTCGCTACAGGCACAAGAATGAGGAGCAGGAGTAGGCCAATCAGCCCCTCAGGCCTGTAATGCCATTCGATAAGATCACAGCCAATCTGAACGCGGCCTCAACTTCGCTTTCCTGCCAGGACCCCATAACCCTCGACTCCCTTGTCGATCAAAAATCTATCCAACTTAGCCTTGAATACAGGCATTGGGCTTAATTGCGCCTCCAAGACATAACCTGAGAACCTCTGACAAGACTGCGTGTAACAACTGGCATTCACAGTCCCCTGACGAAGAAAGTGGGTTTTGCCAGCGAGAAGCTGAACCATTATCGATAAAAAATGGTGAGGGGGGTCAATTTGTATTGTGTGTGGAGTGTGCTGATCTCAGCAAAGGCAATTGTAGAGATGGTACAATGGACCTTAGCACCTCCTGGGTTAGGCAGTTACCGTTCCCTCTGCCAATGCTGCTATCCAGTTGATATAGGAGTAAGTACATGGCCTGGCAATGCTCGCTGTCAAGCTACAGAGATAATCCTGGCTCAACAGGGCAAAGTATTGGTATCTGGTGTCAATGTCTTATTATTGCTGAAAAATCACACAATCTATCGCACAAATGAGTAATGTGGTGTATGAATTTACCACATTACACAATGTGATGCTAGGTGTGTAGGCCGTACCTCCCAAAGACTGGTGGATCGTATCAAACAGCATGTCCCAGTCACTGTTCGCAACGGGCGGGGTACAGACCAGCCCGTACTCGCAAAACTCAAAACGCAGTGTCCAACATTAGATGTGATTCCACGGTTGGACAACATTTGCTAAATAATCCTCAGTGTGTTAAAAATTGCACTGACAACCAATTTAAGATTGTCAGTCGGGTTTGCAACATGGTGTATTTACATGTACTGGAAGCTGCATATATTAATATCCAGGGCCCTGTTCTTTGCAGACAGAAAGAACATGTACACATGTTCTGCGCCTGTTTCAGCTAAACAAAACAAGTGACAGCCATTCACTGACTCATTCCTCAGGGCAATGTCTTGACCAGAGTCAAGCTGCCTGGTTTAAATTTCAACAATGCTTGGCAGTTAACCTTCAGTCACCATCAGTGGTGCATTCTCCATGGCAAGGCCACTTGCCAACCAATCAGCACTCTCTTCACATACAGTATAAATTGTTTGTTTTCCCCCTTATATTGGTATTCTTGTGAGTATCCTGATGAGTGCAAGATGAAAAGGTTAGACATGTCTCTTTTTCCAGCATTACTCAAGTTCTGTATTACCAAATGAATTAAATGTCTTATTAATTACATTGTTAAGGTTTCATGTCAATTACATTGTAAACAGGTGATGGGTACTTGTATAAATGGGTACAGCTGGGACACTGGTGGTGGGGGGGGGTTGGAGCAGTGTTGACTATGAATTACATCAAAAAAACTCTCTCTGGCAAAGAAAACAGCTGTGTCTTAGTTTTAGCTTCACCGACCAGCGTGGATGTAGTTAACATCCGGTGAACAAAAAAAAAACCTTCCGACGAGAGAGGTCATTGACCCGAAATGTTGACGCTGTTTCGCGCTCCACAGATACTGCCTGACCTGCTGAGCATTTGCAGTGTGCTCTGCTTTTATTATTTCACACATCCAGCATTCTTTCATTCACCAAACGACTGTGTTTCAACTGGCCTCCAACCATCGTGGGCCAGGCCCACACACAGCTTGCTACAGGAATAATTCACACAACACTGCCTGACACCCACAGGAACAATTTGACGAGAGATTTCATTTCTCCCCGAATTAACCCTCCCTCGAGGGTGCCCAGGTTCGCTGGTGTACAGTTCCGCTGGTATTGATGAGCCTCTGCTTCCTTGCCCACGTGGCTATTGTTCACCTATAGACAAGAGAACGCTAACAAGCCTCTCAATTATGCAGGATACCGCAAGCAAGTCCGACACAGTCCTCGCCTGATATCCATGTGCATATGTGTTTTCCAGTAGGCTTTCACTGGATGATTAAGGGGCTGAATCTTCTGCTTGTTAAGGCATTGGTTTAACTGCTGGATAACTGACATCAGCTCCTCATTACTGACATCAACAGCCTCAGCTCCAACCACTAATCAAACAGTGGCACTTTTCAGGTCCGTATTAAATAAGGCTATAAGAAATAGGAGCAGGAGTGGGGGCCCTTGAGCCTGTTCTGGCATTCAGTGAGATCATGGCTATGATATGGTTACAGCCTTAATTCCAGTTTCCTGTCTGCCCCTCATACCCTTTGAATCCCTTGTCGATCACTCGGGGCGGGGGGCGGGAGGGGGGCAGGGTATTTACCCAGTAAGCCATTAGAAAGCTATAATGAGCAATCGTTAATGTCTTTTATGAGTGGCCTTTTGGCCACGCACAATGACTCGAGTGTTGATTTTCACTCCAGTATTGGTGCATCTGTCGTCACAAGAGAATCGATGAATCATTTAACACTGGCAGGCACGGAAGGTTCTGGTGCGACTGTTGAATTGCTGGGCTTTCATGGGAGGAATGCTGTTGGGGAGTCACGGCAGAATGAAGGATCAGGGAAAGTCAAACGTTTGCCTCGGTATTCCGGACGCCGAGATTTCACTTCTGGCTCGACTTGGAATCCCAACGACTAAAAGCTCTCTGCTCCCGCCGTCTAAATTCGGGTAATTTCTGGGCAGTCAGTCAGTCAGTCACACAACATTAGGTCTGCGCCACTGTGAAAACATCAGGGTATCACCAAGACCTCATTAATTTACTGACATTTCATTAAGAGCTAAAGCCTTGCAAACAATAACCAAAAGCAGGACAGCAGCACACATTTCACAAGCAGCAAGACATTTTCTGCCAAAGGTAATGTTGCGTGGAAACATTGCCGGGTGTGCAATTCACCTTTAATTCATTGCTGCGTAACAATGGATTTGCGAGCTAAGAATGAAGGGATTATTTGATTCGACTCCTAGCCAAGCGGCCAATTCATTCTGCAATCAATACCAATCAAACAGCCTGGCACCTTATGAGAAATCAGGAGAGCCGAAATCTATCCTCTGGCAGCACTCTGCACTGCTAGTTGGGCTTAACCTGTGGTGTGTTTCAATTTCAGACTCTATGTTTAGAGTTTCACACAGCACAAGCCTTGGAATCCAAAGCCATTCATTTCCACACTGTGTTGCCTTATCCTGCCTTACCCTGCCAAATAATCCACCAAACACTTGTTCACTAACTATTTGCTCACCCATGAAACTTGCTCACAGGGGCTCATGAATAACTCTCTTTAATTTCAGTGACACCAGCTCCACGTGTTGCCGGGCAAGTAATACATTTAAAATGCATGGTAAAATGTATTTCCGCTCCACAATGCAGCACTTGGCTGGACACTGCTGATCAAATTAGGAATATTTCATATTCTCAACATGTTCAGGATTGTGCTGATAGGGCTTGATAGGCAGTAAGAATAGGGGGAGGGGATTGAATGGAGCACAAACAGACCGAATGGTCAGTTTGAGTGCAATATGTTCCACATAATTCCACCGAAAATCCTGAGGATTCGCACAATTTGAGAGGATAGGCATCACCTAATGTTTCCAGAGCTTACTGCTTGTGCATTGAGTGGCATTACTGATGGGCAGTCGGCAAGGGTAGGAGATGGAGGGTAGAGGGTGGGCCGTGCATGAAGGGGAGGCTTCAGGCCTGTTCAGACAACCAACCTTGTCTGGTATCATCAGAGCCAAACTATAACATACAATGCACTTAGTTTGTCTGAGGTTAGTCCGCTTTCCTGTTGAGTGGTTTTCCCAACGTGAATGAATACTGGGGCTGGAGGTTCACTGGCCCCATCTTGTTGCACGGTATCATCGAAGATCCCTTCAATGTTGGCGCACAAGTATCTAGATTTCCAGCTGGCCTTCCCAAAGTCTGATAAACTCATCACTCTCAGGTTGTCAACTCAAGTTGGATATATTCGTGGAGATTTTGTTCCCCAGTCAAACAGTCTTTCCCCACAGCCAACCACTCCGCCCACCCATCTTTCAACACATGCAATGGGTGAGCTAGCTCTCTCTACACACCCTGGGAGCTAAGAGAGGGAGAACTACAGTCAGCTTGGTCCTCACCATACCCTGGTGAAGTAAATAGAAAAAAAGCGTTTACAGCAGAGCAAAGCTTTCCATGGAAAGTCCTGGATTGAAAATGGGATAAAATAGTCATCATTCTGAACTCCATCTTGTTTTCTGTCAGTCAATCAAGTCGGGCATGGAAAATATGCCGGTCCCTATGTAAACATAGAATGGGAAAGACTCCCAGACTACAACATTCCTTTGGCATCCTGATCAAACCAAAAAAAAAAAAACCTCTCCATTCCCAATTTCCTTTTCTACCAGTAACGTAGATTTGAAATCTGTCTTCAATTGGACTGTGGCCCCATGAAAATTGTTTGTTGAGGTTTATTCTGACCGACTTGCTTTCTTCATCTCCTGAAGATTCCAACTCATGCTGAGATGTCATCCCCAGTGGATGTGAAGACATCACCAGCGTCTCACCCAAGCATGACGTACGACTTAGCAACGACAGAACTTAACCTCAGCCTGAACTCTAACACAATACTAACCGAGGCCATCATAGCCAAATCTCACTCCTACCCTCAATCAGCTCACATAAAAGAGCAGTTCCCAACTCGAGGAAGGCGGGTAAACTAGGCAGTAATCAGATGGAAAATACTTGTTGAATTTCTCCCCCATTTGCTAGTGTATAAGTGCATCAACCTGTCGGCTGCATATATTTATCAAGGACTCACTACATATGTTAAGTGCTGACAGACAAGCAGTACCTTGTACCTGTGCAATGAAGAATGGCTCCAACATGCCACCAGGAGCCTTCAAAAATACTTTGTGCCCAGCTGTCCAGGGGCAAAGGCTCGGTGAAGAACTCTGGCCTTTCAGGTGCTCAGGCACCTCAACCTCTTTGGCACAGCCTGGCATGTCCTTCTCTCTCCCTTTCCTTCCAACCAGTTCAAGGTTCACAATCCTACTGGAAGCTTCCAATGGAGGTGAAGGCTACATGACCGGTTATTTTTTTTTTACTGCAGCAGCGCCGATTTAAATAAAGAGCTTCTGCAAAAAACTGAGCAGGGTTTATTGGGTTTATTTTGTTCCCAGGTAGTCAGCGGGGCAGAGGAAGACTCTCGGACAGGAGGCAGGAGGGGGATTTCAGCTGCTTAGAATTGGATTGTGCCGGGTTGGAGGGGTAGGGAGAGCATAGGGCAGCTACAAATGGCATCGGATTCCACTCTCAGTCAGATAACCAGCAAATGTAAACGTAAACACATGGAAACAGGCAGATTCCATTTAAGTCAGCACTTTCTAGCAGAAAAGCCTTTCACGAGGGGCTGGGCCAGTCTCCTTGTGTTTGTTTTGGTGTCTCTGTATGGCTCGAGACGCCGGGTTTTACAAGAACTTCAGTTGCCGAGGATAACAGCTGTGCAACCAATTCTGACCAGATTATTTATTTTAGGATCTGCAATAAAACGACAAGTGCGTTCCTGTGAAGCTACTCACTGTAGTCCTTTCAGTGAGAGGCTGGACGGGTTTAAGAAAGGGCACATGCTCTTCCGACAGACCCAACGCAATATTGACAACGGGAGAGTTTCTCCATTTCGGGCTCCCGCAGTTTGGGTTAGAGGAGAAACGAAGACTAATGCTGCCTTCCCAATGCTAAAGCTTCTTCCAAACTGACAGGATGCTGGAGACACTTTGACACTAATACAAGGGCTGAAGAGGGATTCTAGGAAGAGATGGGGTCATTTGCACCCTATTATTTGGGGAAGCTCATGTTAATTGGAAAGATCCCAGGCATATGAAATGGCAGAATTCCTGGTGCCCTTCCAGTTCAACGGTAGGAATCAGGTCCCTAAGGCTCTTGTCACTTTGTGCGCGCACAGTGTCAAAAGGCCATACACCATACATTATATACCCAAGTTGTTCACCTGTGCGGTCAGTCCTTGATAATGGCACACAGCAAGATGCACTGCAGCAACTCACTAAGCCTCCTTCAACAGCGCCTTCCACGCCTATGACCTCTACCAGCTAGAAGGCAGCAGACACATGGGAACACCCCCACCTGAAAGTTCCCCTCCACCCTGTCTTCAAAATATATCACCATCCCTTCACTGTCACTGGGTCAAAACCCTGGAACTCCCTCCCTAACAGCACTGTGGGTGTACCTACACCACATGGACTGCAGCGGCTCAACAAGGCAGCTCACCACCACCTTCTCAAGGGCAATTAGGGGATGGGGCGATAAATGCTGGCCTTGCTCGCAGCACCACATTTCAGGAACGAATAAAAATGGCAGCGCTAGCTGGGCAATGTTGGGGGGGGTGGGATTGTAAATACTTTAAATTAAAGTACCAAATGTAAAACAGATTTATACGGTGGAGGCCGAGGGCAGAATTTTTCCCCTGTCGGGCAGGCAGGAAGGTACCCGCCGCCCATGGTCAGGGCCGGACCGCAGTTTCAGGCTGGGGCAGTCCAGTGTGAACCGGGAGTGGCTGCGCTCAGCACCGCCTGTTTGGGGCAAGGGGGGGAGGGGGAGAGAGGGGCGTGAGTACAAACCTCACACATGCGCACAAGTGAACACTTGGAAATCTCCCTGAGGCACAGGGGCTGCCCCAGGGAGATGAAGAATTCTAAAAATGAGAAATAAAGATTTTTAAAAGGTTATAAAGCATGGCCCCCTCGTGTGACTCTGTCGTGTTATAACGGATATTTTAAATATTTTATTTTATTTTTTTATTTGCTGCTGGAAACTTCACCCCCACCCCTGGAGGAAGTACAAGGGCTGCTTGGGCCTTATCACCTGCCCATCAACCATTAGATTGGACAGGCAGCGAGAACTGTCTTCTAATGACCTTTTTAATGGACACAACAGGCCTTTTAATTGTCGGCGTGCGCCCGCCAATCGAAATATCGCGTGAATGCGCCTTAATGTCGGGGCTGCTCTCCCAACGTGTCATTTTACGCTCGAGCGGACTGGGCACACGCTCGCCTGCCCAGATAAAAATCCAGCCCCCTGGTGCCTGGAGCCATAAACAATGGCTCACATTCGAAACGATGCTGCATAATCAAAAAAAAGATCAAAAGCTGCAACTCCGACAACGTCCGCAGCCAAGCCTCCCACCAGCAGGAGGTCCCACCTGACCTTGTTTATGTTACAGTGTTGTGCTGGCTCTGTTAGAGGAACAGTGCTGTATAAATGGAGCCAAGGATTACCTCTATTTGCTCCCCAGTCCCTGACCTATTTAGGCCTGATGCCGACTCCATCCAGTTGAATGCAAATTAAAGTCACGGACTCTTACAGCACCCAAGGGAGCCATCTGATCCCTCATGCCCGTGTCTGCCCTTTCAAAGGGCTACACGATTAAACCACTCTCCACCCCCCACCCCCCTCCTCACCGATAGCCCTGCAAAATCTTTCCCCTTCAAGCACTTATCCAATTCCCTTTTGAAATTTACCATTGAATCTGCTTCCACCACCCTTTCAGGCAGCATGTTCCAGACTACAACAATTTACAGCATAAAAACAAATCTCACCTCCTTTCTAATTCTACTGCTAATCACATATATCAGTGTCCTCTGGTTACTGACCAGTGGAAACAGTTTCTCTTTAGTTACTCTAATCAAAACCCTTTAATAATTTTAGATACTTCTATTAAATCTCCTCATAATCGTCTGATTCACTGCTCCCAGTTGAGTGTAATATTGTATCTATAAGAACAGTCAGAGGCTGGGAATTCTCCAGTGAGTCACTCACCTCCTGACTCTCCAAAGCCTCCCCACCATCCACAATGAACAAATCAGGTGTGTGATGGAATTAGTGCAGCTCTAAGAAATTCAACACCATCCGGGACAAAGCAGCCCACTTGATTGGCACCCCATCTATCAACTTAAGGATTCACTCCCTCTGCCACTGGTACACAGGGGCAACAGTGTGTACCATCTACAAGATGCACTGCAGCAACTCACCAAGGCACCTTCGACAGCACCTTCCAAACTCACGACCTCCACCCACCTAGAAGAACAAGGGCAGCAGATTCATGGCAACACCACCACCTGGAAGTTCCCCGCCAAGCCACACCACCCTGACTTGCAAATATTATCACTGTTCCTTCACTGTCATTGGATCAAAATCCAGGAACTCCCTCCCTAACAGCACTTCCTAGCAGTGCCTACACCACATGGGCGGCAGCAGTTCAAGGCAATGAGGGATAGGCAACAAATGCTGGTCTTGCCGACAGTAATTTTACTCTCCTGCGGAATGGCCGCAGCCACCAGGGAGGTGCCAGGTCACACGCCCAGATTGTACCAGGCTGGAACAGTAGTATAGGTCCCTCCTGGGCATGGGAAGGAGAATGGGTAGGGGGACCAGCCCATTTCCAATCGGTAGAGTGACTGTTCTAGAAAGTGTGGACATCATGATCAGACTGTGATGCACCCCATGGTAGAAAGCCCAATGGCAGTTGGATCGAAGTTTTCATTACTGCATTCACCAACCCACCTATTCACCGGAATGGCCGGAAAGGTCATTGGTGGGAAAGCAAGCATAATTCAGCCTCGTTATCCCGTGGTCATTTTGGAAACAATCCTACCACGAGTCAGGGTCTTCAGGATAGGAAAGAGGAAAACCAAGGGAGGGGGGGGGGGGAATTTTGCCCCAAAATTTCTTTAAATTATCACATAGCAGGCAGCCATTCAGCCCCTCGAGCACATTCTGGCACGGCTGCTCACCTCTATTCCAGTGCCATTATAGTCCTGAGCAGGCGAGGACCACTCCTGGGACATTACCAAGGCCGAGGCTACCTCAGTCTCGTCTGTCCACGATAGCGGGTGCACCAGCTTCAATTGCATTAGGTTAATAAAATATTTATGCTGCTGTCTTGACAAGTTCATCTTTCAGCAGAGCACAACGTGAGGAACAATAATAGCTTCAAGTCAAACGCTGTTAATTCTCTGTCTCGACCTTCCTGACAGTTTGGGAAGGATTAAATCTGCCAGCAACAAACGAGTACATGTGTGGGTTTCCGGTCAGCGGTCAAAAACACCTGAATCCATTCAACGCACAAAACTGACAGGGCACACAGACATTCCCTTCAACTGAAGGAGGCTGCAATTTATTACACGCACACCCCCCCACCCCACCACCACCCCCCCACAATGGAAACCAGATGTCCGCTGCGTGACTCACAAGTTAAGAGATCACTTCAGAGGTTTTAACTCTCTCCACATATCGAACCTCATTTCTCTCTGCAATATTAAAGTTGGGTCATGTGGCTGAAAGCCTTTATTTCAAAGGGGAAGAGCAAGGGAATAAGGGCCATTCAGAATTGCACCATTACCATCTTACGCGCCAAAAGTCAGGGAAATCCAAAGTAGTTGGAACCCCAATTTATATTGTTAAAGTTTGCAGGGTGATGGGGGGGGAAAGAGTGTGGAGTGGAACTAATTGGACCACTCCACCAAAGAGCTGGCACAGGCACAATGGCCCAGATGGCATCCTTCTGTGCTGTATCACTCCAGAATTCCCGAAGCTAAAAACCTGACTTATTCACATGATTTTAAACGCCCAAAGCTACCTCAAGAAACGTACCCTTGCTGCTTCAGAGAAGCAAGTACAAACAATAAGCTGTTTGCAGACACCCCCCAACCTCCGACCCAACCATCCCCAGTGTAAGGTTACATTGAACCTTATAGACTTGGAAAGTCGCAGGTTCAACCCCTCAGCTGTGCCGACCAGGTTTTTAGTCAGGGTGGAAGTGCAAACACTGGGATTGGCTTTTGCCTCCCCCACTGGCTTTTCCACTCACCAGCCAGACTTCTGTGTGCTTGCTGGGCTCATCTGGGACAGTCATTACTCTGCTCCCAAGTTCACTGCAGGAAGGTCCCGAGAGGCTGCTATCACCTGCAAATTCCTTCAGTGGAGGATGGCAAGGGCAAAAAAATAAACGAGGCGAGCAAAATCTAAGATGGGGGGAAAAAAAAACATGCTTTGTGATCAGGTTGAGAGCAATCCACCAGAGAGTGGCGGAGTCCAAGCCCTTGACCTCAGCTACATTGCTGCAGGGAAGTTCAGAGCGTGTCAGAGGGAGGAGAGAACATGAGTAGATCAGTCAACACACAATGGAGTTTATACCTTAACAATCAGCAACACAGTGCCACTGGGGTACACTGAGCAGCATCTAAGAAACCAGTGGAAATGTAGGGAGGGGAGGAAAAAGGAGTCTTACCGATTATAAACTGGACGCTGACAGGAAGATAAGTTCAACGGATGGAGAGAGGCACTTGCCAGATTCCAAGGAGGAAGGTTCCGAATGACAAAAGGAGGCCAAGGAATTAAATTTAGAGGAAAAAGCTGTTGTGGTATTGGTCTTATTGTACAAGAGATGAGCGGTCATTAGGGTCTACTGGCGATAGATTGGTTATCCTTAGGATCTAAGTGTCATAACAGGTTGGAGCCAATTCTACAAGTCAGTGTTTTCAGTTATGTGGCTTTGAACACATTGCGAATAAAAGAAATACCAAGAAGTAAAGAGCCTGCTTAGTATGCTGCGAATCAGGGAGAAAGTGGGGAAATGGGGGGGGAAAAAGGGCAGGAAGGTACACCAAGAGATAAATTCCATAGAGCAGTACAACTGCTGTCTGGAGTGGCCACATTATTTACCAGGGCAGTGCCATAGGATGACAAACATTCCAATAAAATTGGTCACACTATTTCCGATTATCCTGAATGTAAGGACCACAGAGAGGCTCGGGGAGTAGGAGGAAGAAATCACGGTGCAAATTAAGATTGGGCTTAAATTCCAAGAGGTTGTGAACGGATAAATTTTGGTATGTTTCTCTCTTCCATTTTAGACCAACCCTTCTCCCTTCAAAAGTAAAAGGATGTGCAGTTCCGCTGATAATGGAGGCCAAATTCTCCACTCCATTTTACCTGTCGTTACGGGAGGAGAACCTGGCCCACAATTCCATGCACCAACCGAGCATGCTCAGTTGGGCTCAGGCGGCTATTAAAAATGACATGTCAAACGTGGAGATTGCCGTGTTAAAAAAAAAAAGCTGTAGCCGGGTTTCCAGATTAGCATCGGTGCAGAATTAACTACAGTCCGATGGCAGGGGCCGGGATTATAACAGATGAAGACAACGCATATGGCAAACACAAAAGAAGCTGACAGAAATTGATAAAAAACTTCATCGCGAGGCTGACAGAGCATCAATCAAAGCATTAAATCTCTCTCTGTGTGCGCTTCAGAATTCCATCAGAGCCTGCCAGACCATATTTATTGGTAAATGTGTGATTGGGTGGACACTGTATTACCAACATTAACGATGCATCAGTCTCTTGAATTACAAGAAAAACAGTCAAATTGATTTTTTATTATACATGGAGTTGCTCACATTTCATTTCACCCGCCCCCTTCAGAGACTTGAGCACATAATCTAGGCTGATACTCCAGTGCAGTACTGAGGGAGCGGCTGCCCTACTGAGGGGGCACTACACTGTCGGAGCTGCCGTCTTTCAGACGAGGCGATCAACTGAGGGCCTGCCTACCCTCACAGCTAAATGTAAAAAGGGCCATACTTCAAAGAGCAGAGGAATTATCCCCACTGCCCTGGCCAATGTTTATCCCTCAATCAACAACACAAAAACATATTATCTGGTCATTATCACATTGTCATTCGTGGGAGCTTGCTGTGCACACATTAGATGATGCGTTTGCTACATTACAACACTTCAAAAGCACTTCATTGACCATAAAGCACCTTGGGCTGGCCTGCAGCTGTGAAAGGCGCTATACAAATACAAACCTTTCTTTTTTCCCCCACTCTGAGCCATGATGCTAAGCAGAGCTTCCGAACCAAGTGGGATTTTTGGAAGAAAGGGCACAGATTGTCTTTTGACTCTCTCAACGCATTTTGAGCTTGCACTGTAACGTACAGCACAACTAGATAAACCAAATGGTATAAAAACTCGGGTCTACCTGTCCTGGGAATGCCACTGCTGAGCTATACAAGAGTGTGTTTTTTCCCTAGTCTGCGTTGGGTTATTAAACAGGGGCGTCAGTGAGTGGTCTCAGCACCATTGGCTAAGGACAAGGCGCATTGCAAGGTTGCCACAATTGTCAAGCTGCATCCAGCAAAATCCGTTGCCTCCTGCAGAAAGGCAAGACAACCCCCCCTCTCCATTTCTCTCTCATTTTGTGTCTGGGGCAACTTCCAAGACTTGAACCAAGGGACCCTCCCGGGCACACGCCCACTGCGATTCTCAAAACATCCCAGCAGGACTCGAACTGGTTATCAATATCATTCTTCGTTAAAATGCCACCGATTTTACTGAAGAGTTCCAAGTTGGTACCCAACAACCGTGCAATACTTCAAGTTCTGTTGACGCCTGCTCTGCACAGAATCCCCAGCTTTCCTGAAGCACAGAAGCCAGACAATTGTCACTGGAGCAAAGATTAGGACATTCCATCCACTCCCGTGACTTTCTAACTGAAGGTGCTGCTGTTTCTGCCACTCTTTCACACAAATTGGTAGCAGAAATATTACAGTGACAAAAAACTCTGATACCGATTAAACCCAGGTCACAAAAAATGAGAGAAATGGGGCATTTTCTCTTTCCCTGAACCACATTTTGAGTCTGAAAACTTGATGCAAGAGTGTGTCAGAGGAAGACAAAGGCCTTCGAATAAACCTTAGCTGTTAGGTTATTACATTTCTGTCCATCGCCATTTGACTGGTGGCTGAATTACCATCAGCTCGACTGGTTTTCTTCATATCAGAGCTCTTAGTGTTAGCCCCAGGAGCACAGTAGCCAAGTAGCACTGCCACACCGCATCATGGGGGTTATAGGCCGAGGGTCCCATTGCCGGGAATTCTGACCATGAGGGGATTCAGTTCTCTGAGGGTGGGGGCAGGGGCACGGAACAGAGGGCGAAATCCAACTCCGCAGAGAGGAAAATGATGAAAGGCTTGAATTGCAACCTTAATTGCCCCTTTTTCACACATCGATTAACAAGTTACAAATTACACGAGGTAGGGCAGGGAATTGAGTCCCCGGCAACCAAGAGTCTTAAAGTGATACCGTGCAAACAGAAATGCTAACAGTCAGTGGGTGTGAGGGTGGGGAGGTGAAGGTAAACAGGAAAATTATACAATAAGCTGAACTGGCTATGGGCATGCCAAGCTTTGCAGTAGAGCATTTTTCTTTAAATGCTGAATACAATGTAACCTGATTAGAGTGGATCTTTATATGGATGCATACCACTGCATAAACCATTCAATAAATCCTGCAAGTGGTCCGCTCCCGTAGTGTGTGCCCAGCTACTTCTGTGCTTCAAGAGATGATTAAATTGATATGATGTGCAGCCAGCCCCAAAATTATTCATTTTGTCTCAGCGTTCTTATCAATAAATGCATTTGTTTTTCGGAAGCCAACATGGTCCAAACCCCCTGATACCCCTCCACAACCTGCCCTCTGAGACCAGGCTTCATTTTTTTTACTGCATGAGGAGACAGTCACTGTGCTGCAGGATTGGTGAGTCAGAGGGGGCATAATAAAAGATCTGACATTGATATGTCACCTTTCAAAACATGGGGACATCCCAAAGTGCTTTACATTTAACTTAACGCTTTTGAAGTGTAGTCACTGTTCTTCTCTCAGAGAGTAGTGAATGTCTGGAATTCTCTACCCCAGACAGTTGTGGAGGCCAAATCACTGAAAGTATTTAAAGAGGAGGTAGATAGATTTTTTGAAATAGCGGCAAGTTGAGGCCTGGGGCAGGTCAGCCATGATCCTATTAAATGGTGGGGCAGGCTTGAGAGGCCGAGTGGCCTACTCCTGCTCCTATTTCTTATGTTCTTATGTAATGTAGGGAGACAAGCAGCCAATCTGCACACAGCAAGGAACCACAAATACAGCGCTCCCTCACTTAACATTGCAGTTGTATTCCTGAAAAGCGCAACTTCAAATGAAACAATGTTAAGCGAATCAGATTTTCCCATTACAACCAATGTAACGCTTTCTGGAGGACCTTTCCCATCAGAAAAAAGATTAAAACATTACACCGTTAAGTTTTACAGTCTTTACAGTGAATTACTATATTTTGAAACAAATAAAATAAATTTGAAATTATAAAGTAAATCTGTGAACTCTTTCCACTTACCTCCCACTCAAAGACCACCCCCCCAGCTCACTGCTTTCCTCTCCTGAACCTTTATTGTGAGCGAGGGCTCAGGAGATAAGCAGTGAGACACAGGAAGCAGCCTACAGAGGGAGGGCGGAGAATTAAATCGAAACGACTTAAAACCGAGCAACGTAAAGTGAGGACTTCCTGTAGCAATGAGGTAAGTGACCAGATAATTCTGTTATTGATGTTGCTTGTGGAATAAACCTTGGCCAAGATAGCAGCATTCCCATCGAGGGACAGGATCTTTTCCAGGTATCCGACAGGGCAGATGGTGTCCGCTTTAATGGATCATCCAAAAGATGGCACCTCTGGACTGCAGAACTCTCTCTCAGGAAACGAGTCCCCAGCCTAGATTACCTGCTCAAGTCTGGAGTAGGGCATGAACCTACAAGCCTCTGAATCAGAGGCAAGCGCGCGACCAACGAGGCTGGTAATTGGTACCTGCAGCCTTCGTCAAATTAGCAAACACAAAAAACATTTTGAGAGAAAAAAAGCAAGGAAGGGAGAGAAAATGTATTTTGGCCAAAGCTGTCTGTGGCTCACCCCCACCTTCTCAAGGGCAGCTAGGGATGGGGCAATAAATGCTGGCTTAATCAGTGAAGCCCACAATCGATGAAAGAATAAAGTTTACAAAAATTTCACAGCAAGATTGGTACAAAGCTGGCCATGACACAATGACCCTTCCATTGGCAAGGCAAGGGGACGTTACAATCCTAAACAGCTAACAACCGTTTTAGACAGTGATATCCAGCATGTCAGCAGGCATTAAGCTGTCATTGGAAGTTACGGCTGCCAATAGGAAGGCAAAGGGAGTTGAGGATGTGCAAGAGGACAAGTGACATTTTGAGGGTTAAGTTTTAATGAAAGAAAACTCCAAAATGTTGCCCCAACAATGGTAAATATCCCCCCTCCCCATTCATTACCAAGGATGACGGATGTTAGTCAACTGAAGACCTTCACAAGACCAAATGAAAACACTCGCAGTTTGTTGGTTAGAAAGAGAGTGAAGTATTCAAATGTCAAAGGTCCAGTGAATTTTCTTTAAAAAGTCCTGCAAGGCAGACTGATAACTAGAAGCAAATATTCAGAACTTTGATTCTGTCTTGAGGCTTAAACCACTGAGTGCACAGAGTTGTTTGGACCTCCTATGAACTAGTTCTCAACGTTTGTACCCAGTAGCCACAGCACCCCCTTGGGGACTATTTAATGGACCTATAACAGGCATCATCAAGCAGATATTAAGATGCCTGCCAAATACAGCAATGCCCAAGAGGGATTTTCACTTCTTAAAAAATACTTAATATAATGACCTTTTTTTTAAAAATTAACTGCAACAAATTAGAATACACACAGACTATACAGACTGAAGAAAACATACCACAGCAGCTTTATATAAAAGATCTGCGACACTTTCATCCCACAAAAGCTGAAGTGTCAAGGCTTTCACAACTCAAAACCCACGGTCAGAGTTTTTTCTTTGAAAGAGTTGTGGGGTGGGAGAGGGTGGTTTTAAAAAAAAGGCCTTCCTGATGAATTTCTATTTATCATTTCTCCACAACTGTTTATGAAGTGATGGCGGAATCTTAAATCGAGGTGAAGCGCCTTTTTTTTTGCCAAGGCAGAATTTCAGTTCCTTGACCCCTCCCCACCCACCCCACCTCCGACAAACTGCAGGGTGAGGGCCTTGAGCTTTGGCTTACTTTCGGTCAAATTTCAGGAGCTGGGAATCCATGGTCTGACTCGCAAACCCAGTCTCCAAGGCAAGGGCACCGTCGCTGAGCTAAAGCGGACGCTCGGAAACCTACCTTTCCATTTTGCACTGGGTGGAGCGCAATTATGAAAAGCATTTTGTCACTCCGTGGCTCACTTCGGATACTAGTTACACAGGGGATAAAAATCGACAAGTTACCACACGTCCAACCAAAGGGGACACTGCATTTTATAAACAGAGGTGATGTTAGTTGGGGAACTGGGCTCAAACATTTCCAGTTAAAAATAGCCCAGATGGCATCGCGTGAATCCAATCACAACCAGGAGGGTGCAGGGGTTTGAATTATATATTTGAAAAATTCTTAAACTCATGCATTTTCCCATTATTGCTATTAAGGCTCACAATCAGGTCATGTGACCCAACTAGCACACGCCAGTGCTCATGTATCACGCAAGCCTCTTCCTACCTTACTTCATCTCGCCCTATCAACATATCATTCTCTTCCTCTCTCCCTCGTGTGCTTATCTAGCTTCCCCTTAAATGCATCTATGCTATCTGCACAACACAGTTTTATTTTCTGTGGTCAAAACATTGAGACAGGACGTTAAGGCTTATTAGATTTGTGTGCTCCTGTTTTTAAAAAGAGATTGGTTACACGCTCTACCTCCATATGATAGGGTTATTTGCAAGGCTGCTTTGCATACACGATTAGTAAAATCAGGGATTTGGGCAGCCCTTGCTGAGTGCCAAGTCCAATAAGGAAATGAACTGGGAACCAGAGAAGCAGCAGTTCCTGAGGGCAGCAATGAGGCAAAGGAATAGCAAAGTAAAAGGAACTTAAAAAGAAAACACACAACTCGAGGATCACTTACAGAGCTTCCCCAACTGTGTAGGACATAGTTGGAGAGGGCGTGAGGCATGTGTTGAATGGTAAATATAAAATGGGGAGGGGAAGGAAGGTTCCTGTCACTGGCTCATTGAGTTCTTGGTGAGGCCTGAGGAAGAGAAAGGTGCCAAGTTCCGCTGCCAAGGTGCCGTGAACTAGCTGGTGGCATCATGGGCAAAGGCTGGAGAGCCACAATGGGGCTCAGCACCCCTGGGAGGGGTAGAGGGAAAAATTACATCCACTAGACTTCATTTGATACTGACCTCTGTCCGGTGAGGACAGGATAAAGCTCAACTGTGATGCACCACAGTGTCAAATAACCTTCAAACACTGGCCATCCAGGTGGTACTGTAGAGCAGTGAGTGCCTTCAGAAGAGCAGCAGAGTGCAAAATACATTGGAAGGTAAGATGGAAACATCTCGGGTCTAGTGATAGCGCTCTCCCCTCAGTCAGAAGGTGGTGGGTTCAAGGCCCACTCCAGCAACCTGAGCACAAAATCCAGGCCAGCACGTGAGTGCAGTACTGAGTGAATGCTGCACTGCCAAAGATGCTTTCAGATCAGATATTAAACCAAGGTCCCCTCTGCCTGTGCAGTTGGACATAAAAAGGTCCTGTGACAAAGAGCTGGGCTGTTTTCCCAATGTCTTGGCCAACATTTATCCCTCAAGCACTAACCACCAATAAAAAAAACAGATTAACTGATCATTGTCTCTCAATGCTGCATGTGGGACTCTGCTGTGGGCAAACAAGCCTGCTGTATCTGTCAACAGTACAACAGCAGTAACCCCACATGTAAAATGCACCTTGCTTGCTCTGGTTGGAGATGCTGAGTGGGCAGGGGGAGACTATAGCACTTCACTTCTGAGCTCAGCTAGCAGGAGGGAGCGTCAATATCGAGGCCGACCCACCATTTCATTGATGCACAGCAGGGACCCAGCAGTGGTGTGGGACCGCTCCACGGCATTCCTGTAGTCAGTGCATGTCTGAGCTCTCAAGCAGCAGAGAGCACCACAGAGCAATTTTATCATCATCGCTTCTAGGGCTTCATTTGCTTTCACAAAGCACCCTTCATTCTCTAGAAGGATTTCTCTTTTTTAAAAACAAGGAAAATAGTGATGAGTTTTGACAGCGTGTATTAACAGTTTCAGTGCTGCCCACTCTCCACTAATTACTGTTTACTGCATATTAACTGGAACAAGGGAAAAAAGCAAACATGAAACTCAATCTCTCTATTCCTGGCGTTTCGACACAGGCAGCAGGAAAAGGAAGAAATAAACCTTGACACACAAGACAGAAAAAACACACTACCTGGATTCTGAAAGCCACTGACTGCTTTAATCTGGTGTAATGATTTACAAAGTGACAACTAAAGCAGATTTATGGTAACAGATTGAAAGCAAAGCCGCATAAATAAAATGACTAATCAAGTACAGTAGCACAGTGGTTATGTTGCTTGACTAGCAACCCAGAGGCACGGACTAATGACCTGGAGATGTGAGTTCAAATCCCACCACAGCAAGTGGGGAATTTAGATTCAATTAATTAAATCAATCTGGAGTTTATCTTTCAAAAAAAAAGGCTAGCCTCAGTAACGATGACCATAAAACGGCTGGGATTGTTGTGAAAACCGGTCTGGTTCACTGACGTTCTTTGGGGAAGGAAATCTGTCGGCCTGACCTGGTCTGGCCTACACATGACCCCAGACCCACCATAATGGCCACATCCAGGGTCGACTTTTTTGTCCTATTTGACATAAGGTTATAAAAAATAGGTGCAGGAGTAGGCCATTCAGCCCTTCGAGCCTGCTCTACAATTCGATATGCTCATTGACGATTCATGGGATGAGAGGACTGACCCACAAGGAGAGATGGAGTAGACTAGGTCTATCTTCCCTAGGATGTAGAAGAATGAGAGGTCATCCAATTGCAACATAAGCTCTTAAGTGTCTTTATAAGGTAGGTGCAGGGAGAATGTTTTCCCCTGCTTGCCTGTCCGGAATAGGGGTTTCACAGTCTCAGGATAAGGGGTCGCCATTTAGGACAGAGGTGAGGAGAAACTTCCTCGCTTGAAAGAGTTGTGAGATCTGCACAGGATGGATTTACCGTGCCCATCATGAACATGCTTTGAATCCATCCATTGGCGGGCCTCTTACCAATGGAAGGCCAGCAGAGAAGGCTCAACAGCAACCAGGGTAAGCAGTGAACAAATACAGCCACGTAGAACTCAATACACAACCCCAGTGACCTGGCTTTAACCAGTACGCCTGCATTCCACTAAAAATACTAATAATCACAAAGGATCAGCTGGACTTTGGACTGCAGGCTGTAGCATAAACAGGGTAGGGTCTGAGGAGGGTACGAGGCAGAGAGTTTCATTAGGAGCCCAATTCAGCATCGGGGGCTATTGCCAAACATCAGGGTCTGTGCGAGTTGGAAAGCAATCTGCCGTGGTTTGTCTATGCCAGTTCCAAGTCATCGCTGAATTCACGTGGATTGTACGAGATCAGAGGCCAGAGGGGGGGCCCCTCTCTGTTAGAGTGTAAGCAAGGCATTAAATGACACATGGGAATTGTAGAGGTCGTTTATGCACCTCCTGAAACCGTGGGCATGAGGCAGTTAAACAGATTACACACACCTTTGCTGAGTCACAAAACAAACAGCTGATGGCACAGTGTGACACCTGCTGTGCCCATTGTACTCGAGCTTCTCATGCCATACCACTTAACTTGATGAATATATTACGGCCAACATCACGGCAGTTCTAATCCATGCACCCAGTCGATTAAAGAACAGTGTGGGGCGGGGGTTGGCTGAGACAGTGGGTTAGACTGACTTCTCACCTCTAAAACAGGAGTTCAAATCCAACCCCGGCCAATGGACTTGTTTTCTACCACGAGATCCCTGTGTGAAATGAGTCCCATGTGGACCCAGGTCAGAAATTCAAAACGCTTCTACGGTCACCACTTCTTGGTGAGACGTAACCCTGTTGCAATTGTGGCTGCGCTTTGAAGGCTTCAGAGAGGCAAAGCAGAGGGAGTTGTACTCTACACCCAGCTGCTTTATCTGGTCTGGCAAAGCTCAATGCTGACAATGGACGTCCGCAATGGAAAGTATTCCCCAACACTTGGGTAAACACAAATTAATAAACAATTCTCAAAAATACACATTACAAATTCTACTAAACACATATTAGCTGATGTCTCACGTATAAAGTCAGGACTTGGCAAAAGCACTACAGTAGTTGTTTGGTAGTGCAGAACTTGAGTATTGCTATAAAAAAAAGAAACAGGCAGTTGAAATTTTTTGCCTTGTACTTATCAGGACAGTTTGCACGAATACCAACAGTAAGTAAAGGGAACAACAATTTATATTGCATGAGGAGAGAGTGCTGATTGGTTGGCGAGCGGTCTCGGATTGGTACAGGCATTGTCATGGAGAATGCACCAGGGAACCGTTAACTGCCAAGCTTTTGTTCAAACTCAAAAAGGGCAGGTCGACTCTGATTGGTCATGGGATTGCCATGGGGATTTAACCAGGGAATGCTTGGGTATGCTCCTTCTACCTACAAAGGACAGCACCCTCCCTGTGTGTGAATATTTGTAGCTTCTAGCATGTGTAAGTGAGCCATACTGTGAGCCCAAATGATAATCTTAAATTGGTTATCAGTATAACTCATAACACAAATCAGGCAATTAGCAAGTGTTACCCAAACGTGGAATCACATCTAATGTTCAACCCTCTGTCTTGAGCTTTGCAAGCATGGGCTGTTTGCGTACGGTCTGTACTTTGCCTGTTGTAAACACCTGAAGGGACATATGTACCTATGTCCCAACGACTGGCGGAACTTATCAAACAGCACGTCCCTTCAGCTGGTCGCAGTAATGGGACACTTAACATGCAAATGTTCTCAGCTAGCAGAGAGTAAAAACCCCTCTCCCACTGACTTGGTTTAGGGTTTGAGGGGGTTCCAATTAACCTGGGGGCATGTCACTTTAAGGCCGCTGCTCAGATGATTTCTTGGAAAGGCAATCTAACTGCATAAATCACGAAATCAGTAAGAGGTTAATTGTGAAAGGAAGCTTCTATACTTTGGGGGATCCTTGTAGATTGGTGTCCCCGCTCTTGGGGAAGGTTATTAAGGGGTGATTAAAGACAATTGGAAATGTTTGTTGTCGATTTCACAGATATCTTTGCACATGCAAAACCAATTTCCCACGACGTCATACACAAGCAGTCAAGGCCAGGTTAGAAGGCAGGGGATAAATGGGCCAAATATAGAGGACTTTTAATTAAAAAAAAGGTACAAGTTTGCAAAGGCAGATCCCATTATAAATGTGGGTTGAGGAATTAATGAGAAAACATTGACAAAATATGTGACAAAAATTCGGCAAGTGGTGCAGACCAGAAGTACTTCTTCCTTCTCCATTTTAAAGCCTTAGGTGTCTTGATTCTATATTAAGTCTTGGGACAAATGAAGAAGCAGAGTTACTTGGACAAGAGGTTTCACTACAATTCAGCTTGAGGAGAATAATAAGGCACATCAATGCCACCACCGGTAGGAGTGTGTGATCACCTTCCAGTACAGGAAATAAGTTTCTTAAGGGAAGAAATGTGCAAAGATGCAATACCTTACTAAGCTAGAGATAGATGCATAATACATAATAGCAGATCTCCCATAGCTCTCAGTCTGTTGGAAGATGCAATGCTTTGGAAAGTCAGGAATGTCATGCTCAATGCATTATTCAGTTGAGGTGGAACTTTGTTCCTTTATAGGACACAAAGTTTAACTTCTAAGTAAACAGAGTGTCTCAGGCCATTCATTCAGTTTAATTGCTGTTTAGTCAGGGAACTTTGAACATTGGAATGTGCTAGTCATTTTCAGGCTGCAGGTCAGAAGCAAACCACTCCTTAAGCATGTTTTGCCTCTGTAAGAGGCTGCAGTAGGGCATCTGCATGCACTAAATATAATCATTTTAATACAGTAACTAAAAAAGATTACATACTTAACCCTAGTAGGTTCAAAGACAGCTTTTGAGACTAGAAGACAGGTCAAGATGCAGTGATTTGGAATGGGTCTCCCTCATTCTGGACCACAAATTTTGGCTAAAATAGAGTGATTGGACTTTGAAAAATAATCACAGCTCCCGATATCCAAATGGGTGTGATCTGGCTTAATGATTGGGATCAGAGCTCCCAACTCCCTACATTTCCCTGATAGCAAGGATGAGGGCCCTTGTTACTAACAAGGCTGCAGACTATTCTTTCATTGCAGTTCATGAGGTACCTTATAAATTAATTAAAGTGACTCTGTTCAATAGAACCATCCATCAACACTACAATACCCCTACGGGTTGCAGTGGAATACTGCTGCAATTGAGATACTTCCTGCAGTGTCATTCAGAGTGCTGAATAAATCAGTCTCTCTGTCCACCCTTACAGCATGGCTAAGATCAGGTAATCAGGGGATATATTAACCTTCTCTATACTGGACCTTCAACCTGCTGCACGATCAAATGTAGGCAAAACTCCTGGTACTGGGAGGCACAGCCAATTGAGGTGCAAAACAGAAATCTTGCTTCTTTTCTGAATCTCATGCAACTTTTGAATTCAGTGGTAGCTGAGGAATGCCAAATGCATCTCAAAATGATTCAGTGACTGTATTTAATATCCTTGCTGGTGACGCTACACCAGGAGGACTTCTGGAAGCGGACGCAGACCTGGTTCCTATTGCTCGCACCGATTGTTAATCCGGGCAGCTGTTAACATGGCAAACCTATGAGGAGGAGCCTGTGAAACATTAAAATGCAACGGTCCCCGGTGTCTAGTTTCTGAAGCACGGGACCACACTTGGCGAGTCAATTGTCTGCTTGCAAAAGCCCCTTTTGGCTCATTTAGAAAGTCAAAGAATGGCTTTTATTGCTACTGAAAAGGGTGGTGTACACCAGCCACACTAAGGGTGATTTCAGTCAAAAATGATCATCTCGTCACCCCCAACCCAA